>NW_024871968.1:0-23033 GCF_019054845.1 Dipodomys spectabilis
AGACTGGAACAAAGGCAATAATGAAAATAGTCAAGGAAATATTTGAAACAAATTAAAAAGCAATCACAGACCACCTGATTTCACTGACTATATACAGTAAAATATCACTTTTTTGTTCTCATTTAAAGAACAACAAATAAACTTTAATTATCAGTGAAGAAGGGAAGAGAAAACTTTTTGAAGACAGCATGACTTTGAAAATTTTAACAGAAGCATAATGAATTTATCTTGTTTTTCTATGTACTTGCCAATATAATAGACAGCAACACCCAAAGGGAGGAAAGCACATAAATCACACACTAAACTTTTGTCTATAAAACAAATGTGAGGGTTTGACTCTTTCAAAGTCAGGCTTACAAAGAGGAAAAGTGTATTTGCTTTAATGTAAAAAATAAAAAACATAAAAAATCCTTTATTAATGTTCTATATATCTTGACTAGGATTTCTCATGTTGAAGAGGAAAGATATGAAAAAGTTTAATATTTTTTAAAATTTTTATTGGGAAAATATTGTACAGAGGGGTTACAATTACATGGGCAAGATAATGAGTACATTTCTTATCAAGCATTGTAGCCTCCTCCTTTGTTTCCCCTTCCCATCCCTTCTAATCCTCCCCCTGCTCACTTCCCACTCCTCCCCCCCAAAGTTGTAAAGTTCGTTTTCGACATGACAAGTTCAATATTTTTTGAATATTTCCCAAGATCATTCTTAGTATCATGCTTGTTAACATGTAGAAACATTATATATTGCTTGCATATTAACAAAGAGTCATTTCCGATCCAAGAGGAAGATGGCAGAGGAGAAGCTGGAATCTGAACAAGCTCTCGCATAGAAAGCAGTTTTAGAGTTCCAGTGAACAGTCCTAAGCCAGAGAATCACACCAAGTGTGCCATCACAGGACAGAGAGTTAGACAAGAGAGGGAAAGCCAAGGCAAGAAGACACATCTGAGCACTTGCCAGCAACCACCGCGACGGTGGCAGCAGGGTCACGGCAGAGACCGCAACTGGGGCCATACCTGAGCGCTCACACAGAGAGTCCGGGACGAAGGTGCCAGACACAGCGGGCGAGCGGATTCTACTCAACACCAGCAAGAACCGACAAGGAGCTGACATCTTCATCCTGCAGTTTGCAGACCAGAGACGACCCAGGATCCAAGACTCGGGTGTGAGTAGAAGCCCGATGTCCTCACTCCTTCTCAGGGAGCAGAGGAGGGAAGGCCACTTCTCCCCCCCACCCCCCAGCACCGGTGATCTCCATCTTGGATACCAACAAAGCTCGGAGTAGCTGCCAGCTCCAACTCAGGCCTTGGAATAAAACGAGTCATTTATCAGGTCACAAGAACTTAATGGCGAAGTGACCTGCCAGACTCAGCTCCATCCAGGGAAAAATCACCCAGCTCAGGCACCAGCCATTGGAGTGGCTTTCCTCACTGAGTAACCAGAGCCAGAGGCTGCCCCTCCCTCTAGCAGCCTCAACAATCAATTGAAAAACAGAAACCCTAAGAATGGCTCCAGGCTGGGTGCTGTGAGTTTTTTCACAAAATAACCCCAGGGAAAAGCTACTGATTGTTGAAAGGCCTCAACTCTACCCAGAACCTAGCCTCACCACTGCATTCCCCTCTTTTGTGATTCTCAAAGCAGATCACCCTCCCATTAAACTAACCTGGGAGGGGGATCTCAAAATCTTGGGTAAAGCAGAGCATTTTTCTGCCTGTTCAAACAAACTGACTTAAGAAACTAATCAAGCCACAGGACCTCAAGCTGACCAGAGACTCCAACAAGAGGCTCGTTACAGACAAAAGGGAGATACAGGATTCTTCCCACCTCTCCCAAAAAAAATCAAAAAAAAAAAAATCAAAGAACTTTTTTTTTCTTCTTCTTCTTCTTTTCTTTTCATTTTTTTTCTTTTTTTTTTTACCATATACATGTAATTTTTTTTCCTTTTCATAAAAATTTTATTAATCTTTAATTTTTGCCTTTTTTGAAAAATAATTGTTTTCCAGTAACTTTTTTTTTCCTCTTATAATTTTTATTTTAGGAATACATGAATGTGTGTTTTCCTTTCTTTTCTTGTCTTCTTTCTCTTTTTCTTTCTTTCATAACTATCTTTTTGTTTTTTGTCTAGCTCTACTGAACTTCTGATTTTTTTTTCTCCCTTTCTTATCCTTTCCACCTTTTCCTCCCTTTTGATCTTCTTTATATGACTTAACTCTTGTCCTGCACATCCTCAGATAAACCCGTAGTTAACTAGTAGACCCTATCCCCCACTGTGTACACACTTAATCCACAAATTTATTACTCAATTCAAAACCTCTGAGACTTAAATTCATTAATAGCAGTACTACCTCTTTATAATATTTTAAGCATTTTTTTAAGTTTTTCACTTCTCCTCTATGTCCCTTCGCTTCTCTTAATATACTCACATTCATCTCTAAATAGATGGTCTTTTAATCTCCATAATAATATTAATTTCTACGTTTCTATTTTTTTCTGGTCTCTTTTCATTTCCCTTTCCCTTTCTTCTTTTTCTCTCTCTACCTACTTGCATCCTACCCAACCTATTTCCCGCATTGGGATTAGGACATAGTTAACTCTCCCTGTGCCTTCCCACACCAATCTATTCCTATTTTTTACCAACATCTCTCCCTAACCCTAATAATTTCTGATTTTCTAAATTCTCCTCTGCGGTTCGAAGCCCATTAACATATAGTTGTTTGATGTTGAATAGATGTATCTGTTGAACTAGATTGTATCTGTAGACTACTGACTGAACAAATGCAAACTTTGATTGATGGTTGCCTTAAGATAGTGTTCTAGCACAAAACTGGTGCTATTTTCATCTCAAATGGGCAGAGTAGGCCGGAAAAACACAAGAAAAATGGCAAATCCGGATATCTCAATACCCAATCTTGATAATCAGGGGTCAGAACAGATAATGAATAATCCAGAAGAGAGTTCCCAAATAGCTCTACAAACACTGCTGGCAAACATGATAAATGAGAAGTTTGACAACTTACAAAGGACTCTGTATGAGCGTGATAGGGAGAGAGAGGAGGCAACCCAAGACCTCGAAGTCAAAGCAGACACTCTGAAAAGTGTGGAATAGGAGAAACCCTAGGTCTCCTTGACTCAGGCCGAAATTTTTTGAATAGAGACCCGGAATCACAACAAATCAAAGAAAGGTTGGACAAATTTGATTTCATAAAGTTGCAGAGCTTCTGCAGGGCAAATGACATAGCTAGCAAGATCAATAGAAAGCCCACGGATTGGGAGAAGATCTTTACTACCCATTCAATGGAAAAGGGTCTCATATTTAAAATATACTTGGAACTCAAAAAATTAAATCCCCCAACAACAAATCCTCAAAGAAACAACTGCCCAATAAATAAGTGGGTGAAAGACTTAAAGAGAAACTTCACTGAAGAAGAAAGAAGGATGGCCAATAGAAACATGAAGAAATGTTCAACATCCCTACCCATAAAAGAAATGCAAATCAAAACATCAATGAGATATCACCTCACTCCAGTTAGAACGGCAAAAATCAAGAACTCTAACGACAACAGATGCTGGAGGGGATGTGGACAGAAAGGAACCTTACTTCCTTGTTGGTGGGAATGTAAACTTGTTCAACCACTTTGGAAAGCAGTATGGAGGTTCCTCAAAATACTTCACATAGAACTCCCCTATGACCCGGCAATCCCACTTTTGGGCATTTACCCAAAGGTTTACAAACAAGACCACACTAAAGCTACCAGCACAACAATGTTTATTGCAGCATTATTTACCATAGCTAAGATATGGAACAAACCCAGATGCCCCTCAGTAGATGAATGGATCAAGAAAATGTGGTATATATACACAATGGAATTCTATGCCTCCATCAGAAAGAATGACATTTCCCCATTTGTTAGGAAATGGAAAGGCTTGGAAAAAATTATATTAAGTGAAGTAAGCCAGGCCCATAGAAACATAGGTCCCATGGTTTCCCTTATTTGTAATATCTAGTATATGTATGAGTCAAGCGTAAAAGGTCAGATAATGTGATGTCAGGAAAATGAACCCTTAGATATGTTTTTTAATGTTTTTTTTTTCTTTCATGCATGTGTTTCTAACGCATTTATAAGATTATCTCTTTGTAGCGTTGTATGTCCCTCCCCCACAGTATAACTCCTCCTTTCACTATATTTGATGTAAGTATAACTTGTGGAGGAGATGGGGAAAAACCAGTTGTTTAAGGATACAGGTGGACCTGTGGCAACAATGAGAAGTACAAGTTGTCATGTCCAAAATGAGCTTTACAACTTCGGTGCGGGGGGGGGGGGGGAGGGTAGAGGGGGAGGAGAAGGATTGGGATTGGGGGGGCGGGGGGAGGCTGGGAAGGGATGTGAAGGGTAAACCAAAGGAGGAGTCTGCAATGGTTGGTAAGAAATGTACGCATTATCCTGCCCATGTAATTGTAACCCCTCTGTACAGTATGTTCACAAATAAAATAAAATAAAACTAAAAAAAGAAGAGTCATTTCCTTAGGAAGTTTAGTTGCAGTGTAAAGAAACCTGAAATACAAAAGACAGGATACTGGAAACTATCTTCTAGCAATATCAGTCTGTAGGTGTAGATTTTGTTTCCCATTGTTTCAGGAGGCCCAATTTTTTTATCTTCATTTTCTCCATCTGGTGATCAATCAAAATTCTAATAACATCTTGGGATTGATGTATCTTTACTGGATTCTCCCATTTCTGTTGGAAAGGTTGGAAGGATAGAAAATTGAGTTTCTGTTTCTGTTTTACCTTATATTTTTATTACTTTAGGAACTCTAACTCAAAATGACATATATATCAGGAGGCAGATTTCATTTCCATATTCCTACTTTAGTCTTTGGTACTTAGTGATCTCCAAATGTGAAAATAAAGATAGGGAGCTGCTTATTTAGATATTATTTAGAATTTCAAGACATCATTAATGCAAGGCCTTTAGTTGTATGTACATCATACATGTATACAAAGCTGGTGGCAACTTTCTCTTATTCTCAGAAACTAGGATGTGTTGGTGTCCCTGTAGTTGCATCAGGAAAACTCTGTAGTTGAGGTTAGTTTACTAAACCAAGACTGCTGTAACAGTCTTGGTTTAATGGATTGAATTATCCGTATTTATAATTTCACAGTTCTAAAGGACAGAAATCTAAAAGAAGTCTCACTAGATTAAAATCTAGCCAGAAACAGAGCTGACATATTTTCAGATTATTCTAGGGCAAAAGGCATTTACTTTCCTTTTTTTTTATTTTGAGAATACCGTACAGAGGAGATAAAATGTCATGGTCAAGATAACGAGTATATTTCTTATCAAGCATTGTTGCCTCCTCTTTGTTTCCCCTTCTCATCCCATTCCATACTACCCCACTTCCCCACACCCGGTCCCAACTTCCACACCAAAGTTGTATTTGATGTTGTGGAGGGGAAGGGCAAAAACAAAATCGTTTAACTAGGGATACAGGTGGACCGATTGCAACAATGAGATGTACAAGTCGTAATGTCGAAAAACGAACTTTATAAGGCATTTACTTTCTGTTACACTTTCCAGAAATTTCTGTTGTCTTTTCCTTTATTTTCGAATGGACCATCTTTACACATCTTATAGTCCCCTGTCATTGTCCTTTCCAACTAAATCTGGGACTTTTAATTACCCATTTGAGTATAGTTCATCCATGTGATAATTATTCAAATTTGCATTCCTTGGGTAAGGAAAGGTGATTATTTTACTGATAACCCAAATCTACATTTGAAGGATTACATATTTGGGGAAAATAGATGTTTGGGGAAGGTATTTTTCTGCCTAACACAATGAGTGTCTAGCATTCTTTCTACTATATATATCCTGTTATCCTTTCATTAGATGTGAACAACGTATTTCTTGAATGAAATCTAACTAAAAAATATAAAATTATTCGATGAAAGTAGTTAATCCTGATTTAAAAACTTACCTCCTAGAAACATTAAATCCCAGAGAGCAGCTCCTGAAACAATTCTGGCACTGGTAATTTTTATACACTCTGTTTAAAAAGATTCTCTTTTCAAGAGCATTCAACTACTATTTTTTTGTTAATATCGTTAATATTTATTGGACTGCTATTTTTAAAGAATGCATCACCCAATACTAGTTCTCTTTTTCTATCTTTATTGTGTCTAATCAATTTCTGAAAGAAACACAACTATTTCAATTATTTGAAGTGCTTATTGAAGTTGAATCAGTGTGGAGAGGAAAAGAAAAAAAAAAGTCTCTGTGAATATGCCAGCTTAAAAATGTTCCTATAAGCTTTTATCTTAAAATCATCCTTTTTCATTATGTTTAGATTCTGATAAAATTTAGCCTTTCAACACACAATGTTATTGCAACATTATTTCATGTCTCTCAAAAGCAAATAAAAATTCCTATTTATTCCTTTTAATAGCTTAGCCAAAGCAAATGGTTTATTAGATATTTAGAGTCACGTTCAGACACTATGTTGGAAACGAGAGAAGGGAAAAAAATCATACTTTTATTCTTCCATGAACCACTCTGATTTATTTAAGCCATTTCTGAAAGAATGAAATGCTTGCTTGGATGCCATTTGCTTAATATCCACAATTTGTCATTCTTCCTTTATTAATAGGAGACTTTGGAGAAATGATGATAATTCATATTAGAAAAAGGAGAAAGTGAAAATGAGGGAGAAATCTAGACATTTTGTTTCTCCTCAGTTCAATCACAATGTCTGGATAATGATTGTGGATATTAGCTACCATGCTCTAGAATTATTAAATTCATCTATAGAAAAGATAACCCTACATGCAAGTCACTACATGGAGAATGCTTATTGATAGAAAAAATGTAATAGCATTAAACAGGAAATTTTATCTATTTGTTTACTTCTTGTTTAGAATTTGGTAAATTCTGGTGTTCTATAGTCAATTCTTATGAAGGTATACAAGGATGGTAAGAAACTAACATCTTAATATCATGTTCTAATATTAGCTTAGTTTTTGCTGTGTTATATGTATGAGGCTGTATTTGAGTTTTGCCTCTATTTCATATTCTTTATTCTTCCAGAATATAACTTGAAGGAAGACTCCCTCTGGAAATATTTTTATAGGTAAGGGGAAACAATAATCCATTCGGCACAGACAATGGAATAAAATCTTCTTCGAGAAATAGTGTTCTCCGCTTCTGGTTCATTTTTGTAAGCTGAAGTAAGTCACATGACCTAACTTGACATTGATGATTAGAGAAAAATCTCACTTACAGGAAACTGATACAAGCCATAGAGTAATTTGCCAATATATGTAACACTTGAGAAAAAGAGAAAAATGAAAAGTATTATAATACAAATCAATAATACTTTCCATCACATGTCTCTGCATGAAGGAAGCCATTATGTGTCTTTGTTTATAAAACTACTAGAATTTCCAATCTTATATTTATGCCTTGAATGTTACAGGAATTGGAGAATATTTTGATACTGAGTGCATAAAATCTCAAAGAAAACTGGGGTAATCTTTTAAATACTAGGAGAAGAACTCATTTTAAAGATAATACTTTATACTTTGTAACATAGTATTTTTTTTATAAATATGTTTTAGCTAATGTGACTATCCACCAGAATAAATGTCTACATTTATCTGCATCTTGTGCAGACAGCATAGTCAATTAGATAAAAATGGGAGTTAATCAGTAGCAATTTTTAAAAATGCAAAAAATGTGGAGAGTAAGCTAATATACATATTTTTCCACTATTGCCATCCACCTCCTTCTTCTTCCTTCCTAGGAAACACTCCCTATCAAAAAAAGGCTTAGGTATTTGGCTCTTGACCTTGAAAGTGGAAGCAGAATATTATGGATGTTGGAGATGAATGTTTATGCGGTTTTACATAATAGTGTCACATGCAACAGCTCTATGAGTCTTGAAGGTCTTAACTGTACATACTTAGTGATATGACATGAATGTATTGTTTTCTTAGCATTGTTTTTTATTTCCTTTTCAGCACCTGTCCAAAATTGTGATACTTTGTAATGGAATGAAAATGTAATACTATCTTAAGAAAGTCATTTAGGGCTCTGGAAATGTGGTTTTATGATATAGTGATTGCCTAGCACCCTGAGTTCAATTCCTCAGTACCCCATAAACAGAAAAAGAAACACTGGAAGTGGTGCTGTGGCTCAAGTGACAGATTGATAGCATTGAGGGGAAAAAAGCCTTGAATACAATCCCCAGGACTGGCAGAAAAGGTCATTTAGTTAGTAAATGGAAAATAAAGAACCCATACATGGAATATATAATTGCTCCATCCATTCTGATATCTGACAATAGTCCCTAATTCATGTGCTTACCCATATTAAGATACTTTGTTGAAAAAAAAAAGTTTTGTTCATCAGGTCATGGCAATTAGTGCCAGGAATATGCTTAGATAGCAGGTGAAGATTAATCCTAGAAATTCAAAGATTCCAGGCTTTTGAGTGGTCATTTCTAATCATAATGATAAGGTTAATCTAAGTGAGATTTGGAAATCGTTTTGGTCAGTCACAGCACCAAAAACGCAGAGGCTAATTAATAGTTATGCCAAAAGAGAAGGAATAAATGATAGTAAGTAAGGTATTACAGAAACTGTTCCATAGAGGAATTTTTGAATATTGAAGAATTAGTCTTATTTATTCCTCATTGCATTTAGCATTCTAAATCTCTTACTCTAGTCCTTAACCTCTGTGTACTACATTATATCTCCTTCTATGCTGATCTTTCATACCTGATCTCCTTTGCTTTCTAACAATCTCAGTATTTCTCTATGAATATTTTCTGATATAAATCCACCTATCTAGTAGGCAGAGGAGGATAATGTAAGGGTCCCATACCTAATGAGTCATTGTGGTAATATGGAAAAGGAGGACATATATGTTGCTATTTCAATTATTCTGAATAGATGCAATGTCATTATTTGATTCAAATGTCCATGTTTTGTCTATATAGTGTCATTAAGTGCACACAAATGCAAATATGAGCTGGGTGCCTGCCAGTGGCTCACACATGTAATCCTAGCTATTCAGAAGGCTGAGACCAGAGGATTGAGGTTAGAAACCCCCTGAGTAGGAAAGTCCATGAGAATCTTATCTTCAATTAAGCACCAGAAAACTGAAAGCAATGAGGTACCTAAAGTGGTAGAACGATCATCTTGAGCTGAAGAGTTTAGGGATAATGCCCGGGACCAGAGTTCAAGCTCCAAGACTAAAAATTTTTTAAAAAGCAAATACGACTTTTGGTATCCTCAAGAGAAACTATAAAGTCAATAGTAATCTTCCCAAGCAGAAAAAAATAATTCAGTGCACCTACTCTTGCTGAGTTAAAGTTATGGCTTCTTTGCTAGACATATTCTCTTTCAAAAATTGTCAAATATTAGCTTTATAATAAATTTCTACTAATTTCTCAGTTTAAAAAAGAACTCTTGATACAATTGATGTCACTTGTCTTACTTATTATCTCATTTCACAGCCAACCCAGGATGGAGAGCCTGTCAAACTCATAATTCAATTAAACACCAAAAAGCCAGAAGTGGAGTTGTGGATCAAGCAGTAGACTACTAGCTTTGGGGGCAGGTGGACAGAGAAGTCAACTGTTCTGGGACAGGGTCCAGAGTCTGAGTTTAAGCCACAGAACCAGCACAAACAAACAAAAACAACAACAAAAAACCAACCAGATATATCTTTGGGACCCTTCTTGTCTGAGAAGAGTCTCCTTTTGCTAATTATATTCCCTGGATCCTGCTTTTTTGGAATCCTTATTTTTATGTAAAACCCAGGACCAGACTATAGGAATTAATAACTGATTCCTGCCACAAGAGAATCATTTCAGGAGTGAAATATCCACCCAAAAGGCACTTTAAAACCTCCATGTTTTGTTTCTCTGCAGTAGAACACTTTGAAAACAAAGTTATTTCCTTTTTTTTCTATGCTGGCCTTCAAATTGAACAAAGTTTCCTTTTGTAATACTCTCAACTAGAAGTTTACAGACAAGTTTTATCTGAGTAATGAACACACTCGAACAAGTAAGGAACAGAGTTTCCTTTAAGCCTTTGATTCTTTTCTTGTACAGTAAAAAGGAGAGCACAAATTACCTTGAACTTTGTCATCCTTAATGTTCAATTCCTCTTCTTGATCACTTCCAGTAACAATTCCTTCCAGTTCCTTCCAATAAGAATCTATGGTGCTGCTCTATTAAAGGTGTTAGAATACAATGAATGTTTTCTTGCTTCACTGAAATAGCATAAGGATATCTTTGGACATGAGATAACATGTGTTTCAGAGACAACTTAGTAAAGAGAAAATATGAATTTTAAATGGCTTATGAAAACCTTATCCAGGAGTACATTGAGTTCAAATTTTATAAGTGCTCTGTAAATTAAGACTAATGGGAAGAAGATTCTCAGAAAATTGTGTGTGTGTGTATGAGTGTGTGTGTTGTGCATTATTTCCCAAGTGTACACGATTTAACAGTAGGGGAACAAGAGGAATAATAGAAAGAGAAGTACTGTTTTTAAGTATAAGTGTCCAATACAGTATAGAAGGCTCTCTATATAAGACAATATTGAAATAGTAAAGCCACGGCCAGTATGTTCATCTATGGGAGTGATAGAGAGAAAGCATTACCAAGTAGAACATGAAGAATGAAGCCACCCTCTTTCATCTTCTGTCTTCAAATCATGGTTGCTAATAACACAAATTGGTAAAAAAAAAAAAAAAAAAAAGTATAAAGGAAGAATAATTCAAGTCAGATATAGAGCAAGGACTTAGTAAGGCCATGTTGAGAGAGCAGTGATTGTACTAGCAATGAGTTGGTGGCTAAGATCACATTTCCTTTCCTTTCCTTTCCTTTTCTTTTCTTTCCTTCTGTTTTCTTTTCTTTCTTTTTTTGGTTCTGGGGCCTGAAGTCTGGGCATAGATGTTGTCCCTAATGCCCTACTATTTGAGCCGCAGTACCCTTCCAGGTTTCTTGAGTGGTTTATTGGAGAGAAGAGTCTCATTTAGCTGGGAACCGGTGGATCACGCCTGTAATACTAGCTACTTAGGAGGCTGAGATCTGAGGATCTCGGTCCAAAGCGTGTTCCAGCAGGAAGGTCTGTGAAACTCTTATCTCCAATAAACCACTCAGAAAACCGGAAGTGGCACTTTGGCTCAAGTGGTAGATTGCTGCCTCACGCTGAAGAGCTGGGGGACAACACCGAAGCCCAGAGTTCAAGCCCCACGACTGACTAATGAAAAAAAACAAACAAAGCAACAACAAAAGCAAAAAAATAAAATAAAATAAACATGTCTCAAGGACTTTTCTATCCGGGATGGCTTTGAAACCTAATCCTCAAATCTCGTCTTTTGCATAGATAAGATTACAAGCATGAGCCACTGGCACCCAGTTTAAGATCTCATTTTGAACAGTGTACACTCAGGATATGTAATGTGTATGTTTCTCTGTTTTTATATGAATTCTGGAGTTAAAATTCAGGGGCTACAAATTACACTTCACACTCACAGTTTAAAAGTTGATACTGCTGGAAAAATTAAACCTAAATATGTAAAAGGGGATAGGAAATGCAGTTTGCAGGCAGCGTTGGCAGAAGAGTCTTTGAGACACTACCTGTAATTAACCAGTCAAAAGCAGCATTGGAAGAATGGCTCAAGTATTAGAATACTAATCATGAACAAGATTGCTTAATAAGAATTTGAGGCTTTTGTTTATGTACAAACAAACATACACTTATACACAGAGGAACCTTATATGTGCAAATACACATACAAAAGATGTACAATTCAGAATGTGTAGAAATGTTAGAAAACAGTAGAAAATATGTCCTTAGTAAGACTGGAATAAATTGATAATTTTTAATACTAGAAAGTCCTCATGTGAACTGTGAACTGTCCTCCTAAATGTCTGAGAATATTACATAGGTAGGTAGCAGAGATAATAAGAAATTCAAGCAATGGTTATTATAGGTATCAAATCCATGGAGGAATCAATCAGAGACCACTGCTGGTGCATCAGAAAATATTCATATCCTGCGTCTCATGTTAGAACATCTTTGAAAATAATACATAAACAGCCTGAGCAGTTATTCTAGTAGATGAGATCACAGGAGATGTTCACAATTGCTACGCTGTATCTAGATTAAATAAACCAACAAACTATGGCAGGGAAATGTGATACAAGCCTGGAATTCTAGCAGTCAGTCTGAGACAGGAGATTAGAGATTGGAATTACATAGTGATACCTTCCCTGGAAAAGGTAATATAATTTTGTCTCAATAAATAAACAAAACAACAAGAAAGGGATACAGAGTTGGAAGTTTGGGTTAATTTTGTCATTATGATTTGAGAAGTCATTTCCTGTTGAAATGCAATTCATATGTAATCCTTATTTGTGTTTTAAATGCTCTCTTCATTAGCGAATATTTTTAGATGCAAAATCACTGATGGTTCCCAATCAAAAATTAGAAAACCTGAGCACCATTCTGTTGTATTCCAAAGAAATGAAGGATTACAAAAGCTGAAGCCTGGACAAATACCAAAGTTCATCTAATGTAGGACTTTTTAGACCTTCCTAAATTAGAATATAGATTTAAATAAATATTTTGGTTTTGTTTGTAACTGGTATTTTATAGGATACTACAAAATTCTTTTTAAGTAGCAGATTTAATTTACAAATTCAGAAATGATTCTGGCATTCTATTTGACTAGAATATTCTTTCAAGAGAGGAGAAATTAGAACTTAGGTAATAGATAATTTAAATAATTCATTTAAGAATTGATAATGTGAAGAATCTAGACAGAGTTTCCAACACATGGATATTAATTTATAAATTTAGCGAAAGAGTAATATTTCAGGGTTTGGTGTAACATGGTATGAAGAGAGTATTTGTGTGAAATCGTGGTTCTTCTACCAGTATGTAACACAGGAAGAAATTTCCTTATTTACGTGACTCTATATACTATAAGAAAAATGCTAGGTATGGAGTTTGTTTTTATTTTTGTTTTTGTTCTTTGTTTGATCCTAGGGCTTAAGCTCGTCCTGGACATGTTCCTTGAGTCTTTTTGTGCTTAATGCTAATGCTCTACCACTGGAAAGGCAGTGCCACTTTGGTCTAGCTATTTCTGAGCAGATATTAGAGATAAGAATCTCAGAAAACTTCCTGCCTGGGTGGGCTTAGAACCATAATCTTCAGATCTTAGTCCCCAGAATATCTAAGATATTTAAAACTATAAATATAAATAATATCTTGCAAGTGTTGTCATCTCAAGAATAGCACTGGGGGAAAAAAGATGCAACAAAGTTAGTGTAGTATTCTTTCCATAATTGTAAGGTTATCACATTAGCAGAGGTGTAGTATTTTTTAACAATAGTGATAAGCAAGTCATTATGTGACTTAAGGGAATTTGAAGATGCTGTTTATAATTTGGAAACTGATGAGCTAAGATGACATTATGGCATAAAACTTGGGATTGATTTTCATAGAAATGGTAGCTTATTCTTTCACTAGCCATACAACGGACAAGGATCTATATCTAAAATATACCTGGAACACAAAAAATTAAATCACCCAACAACAAATCTTCAAGAAACAACTGCCCAATAAATAAGTGGGCTAACGACTTAAAGACAAACTTCTCTGAAGAGGAAAGAAGGATGGCCAATAGACACAAGAAGAAATGCTCAACATCTCTTGCCATAAAAGAAATGCAAATCAAAACAAAATTGAGATACCAACTCATCCCAGTTAGATGGCTATAATCAAGAACTCTAACAACAATAGTTGCTGGAGGGGACGTGGAGAGAAGGGATCCTTACTACATTGTTGGTGGGAGTGCAAATTGTTCAACCACTCTGGAAAACAGTATGGAGGTTCCTTAAAAGACTCCACATAGAGCTCCCCAATGACGGAGCAATCCCACTTTGGGGCATTTATTCAAATGTTCACAAACAAGACCACACTAAAGCTACCAGCACAAATACATTTATTGCAGTATTATTTACCCTAGCTAAGATACGGAACCTACCCAGATGCCCCTCAGTAGATGAATGGATCAAGAAAATGTGGTACATATACACAATGAAATTCTATGCCTCCATCAGAAAGAATGATATTGCCCCATTTGTTAGGAAATGGAAAGACTTGGATAAAATTATATTAAGTGAAGTAAGCCAGTCCAAGATATACATAGGTATCATGTTTTTTCTTATTTGAAATTACCGGTGTATGTCTGAGTCAAGCAGAAAAGGTCAGATAAGTTGATGTTAGGGAAACGAACCCCAAGATAATTATTCAAATATTTTTTCTCTCATCTAATTGTCTCTAACATATTTATAAGATGAGTTCTTTGTTGCTTTGTATGTCCCTCCCCCATGGTATAACCCCTGCTTTCACTTTATTTGATGTTGGCACAATTTGTGAAGGGGAAGGGAAAAAAAAAACCCATCATTTAAATAGGTATACAGGAAGACCTATTGCAACAATGAGATGTACAAGTCGTTATGTTAAAAAACAAACTTTACAACTTTGGTGTGGGGGGGGGTGAGGATCAGGTAGGGGTTAGGGTATGGGAAGGATGGAAGGAGAAACAAAGGAGGAGGCAAAAATACTGGGTAAGAAATGTATCCGATATTTTTCCTATGTAATTGTAAACTCTTTGTACGATACTTTCACATTTACAAAAAAGAAATAATAACTTATTCTAAGGAACAAATGCTTACTCTTGAGGATTATTACAGATGCTTCAATTTTATCCTGTACCAGAATGTGGCTATTTTTCCATCCAATTCTCAATATGTAACATCCGATGTTAAACTGCATCTGTTGCAGAATTACATAACATGCAAACAGGTGATTTTTTTGTATCTGGTATGGAATGTTGAGTATTTGAAAATAAGTAGTTAGTAGTTATAGGAATTTTGACGAACACATATATTCTGTCCTCTTAACAACGTATCTACTTTTAAAAGTATGAATTTCCAAAGAATTAAACTGTTTTCTGTTTCACTATGAGAAAATACTAAAATTATCATTTTTTTCAAAATAATATCAAATGTGAGAATATTATGAAAATATTGTATAGTTTGATACCATTCAAGTTGATGAGCCTCTGATAAATAAGAGGTGATTAATTCAAATTAGAAGTCAAATAGTATTAATTTTTTTAAAAGGTAATACCCTTAGACTAATATTTACTAAACCAATACAGTGAAATTATATTTTATGTGCTTATTTTTTAAATTTAATTTTATTGTCAAAGTGATGTACAGAGGGGTTACAGTAACAAAGATAGTGAATACATAACTTGTCAAATTTGTTACCCCACCCTCATTTTTCACACTTTTCCTTCACCCTAATACCCCTCACAATTTCTACTGTAAATTTCCAGCATATTTTCATGAGAATATTGCTATTGCATTGGTTTCCCCTTTGTCCTTTTTTCCTTTGTTCCTCTTTCCTTCCCTAATTCAGATAAATGTATATTCAATACACAGTGTACCAAATCACAGCAGAGGATGAAGCAAAGGGGGAAAACACACACACACACACACACACACACTCACATAATACAACAAAAACATCAACTGCAAAGAAAAATCTAGGTTAACACATCTTGAATTTTATTTTGCTCAGCATCATCTTAGAGCATCATATGTAGATACCTATTGAGCCATTCTGCTCATCTGCTAGATTCTCTTAGACATTTTCGTTTTTTTTATTTAAAAAGCTGGTTTATCAGTGATATATTTTGATAGCTCTACATTTATTTTTTTATTTTTTAATTTTTATTTTTTTATTGTGAAAATACTGTACAGAGGGGTACAATTACATGGGCAAGATAATGAGTATATTTCTTATCAAGCATTGTAGCCTCCTCCTTTGTTTCTCCTTCCCATCCCTTCCCATCCTCCCCCCCACCAAATCCCCAACACACCAAAGTTGTAAAGTTCGTTTTCAACATAACAACTTGTACTTCTCATTGTTGCAACGGCTCCACTTGTATCCTTATTTAAACGACTTGTATTTCCCTTCTCCTCCACAAATTATACCGACATATCCTAATTAATACAAATGAGAGAAACTATGGAATCTGTTTCTTTGTGTCTTGCTTGTTTTATTCAATAGGACTTTTCCATGTCTTCCATTACTTTATGAATTGGGCAATGTCATCTAGCTTTAGTTTTCTTCAAGGACTTAAACAATTTTGTCAGCACCATTTACTGGAGAGGCTGTCTTTCTTCCATTCTTTTTTTTTTTTAGCTTCTTTATCGAATATTAGATGGTTATAGGTTGTTAGGTACATTTCTGGATTCAGATGGAACAATAAAAGGCCCAAATAGCAAAAACCATCCTTAGCAGAAAGAACAATGCTGGAGGAATATCTATACCAAATTTCAAACTCTACTTCACAGCCATAGTAATAAAAACAGTGTGGTACTGGGTCAAGAACAGACACTAGGACCAATGGAATAGAATTGAAAAATCCTGGATTGTTTTCATATTGATCCTATCACCAAATTACTCTGATTTGAAGCACACAGGTGAAGAACTCATACACCAATTCTAGGATTATTATTTATTAACAACATTAACACCTGACCTTACATTTCTCATTTATAAATGTAGGGAATAAACCAGAAATATTGAAGAATATATTTGTTGATTTCTAGAGCAATAAAAGTGAAGAGTCCTTACATTTTCCACCTTAACTTACAAATAATAGTTAAATACAGTTTGTTGGTATAAAGTCACTGTTTCATGCAGAAATAAAAACACATTTTACTTCCTGGATCTAAAGCTGTTGTCCTTTTAAGGCAACTACAGATATTTAAGTGGCATTTTGTAAAGTGTATCATGTGGTTACAGCTGTATCACATAACTTACTCTTACTATATCATTGGAAAATATCGATTATTGAATAGTAGGTATATTTGAATTAATGATATTTAGTTGAAAACTAAATCTTTGTCCATCAAAATTTTTCTTATTGCTCTATTTTTTGCCAAGTGTTCTTCTTAAACTTATACATAGATTTTCTTATACATATATTTTCTTTAGTTAACTGGATAGAAGTTTATACTGACACGGATTTCTGCCTAATTAGTGAAGCATGTCTGAGGCATATGTGATTACTATCTTTGGATATATAATGAAGGCACTGGTTGTGTCGTTGTTGAAAGCCTTTCTGCTAAGTTCCAAGGCTAGAAAAAACAAGATCATTTGACAATAGAAAGCATTCAGCTTATTATATATTATTTATGTGGGATAATCAACATGTAGAAATAAGCCATTTTATTTATGAGGAAACAATACCACCCAGAAGAGTGAGTATACATTAGAGAGATTATAGGAATAGCATTAGAGTTTTCACTGTCTCTACCATATTATGAGAATGTATTTCTTGATATTGAAACTCTCATCTTGTTATTCTTATTGTATGGAATCCAAAGTTATATTCAATGTGGGAAATCTTGGTTCAAATATGTCTAAACTTTTTCCTTTTCAATCATATCTTTGACATTATCAAGGAAGTCACTGTGGTTGGTCATAATCATCTTCATCATTATTATTAGCATCAAAAGTGCCATTTATTGATAGTCTGGTATGTGTCCATGATTTTGCTATTGTTTTATTTTAATTAATAATTTTAATATTACCACTGTGTATGCATTCATGTTAAAATATTGAATAAAGAAACAAAATCTAAACCATATCAGTAGCTTGATTCTATGCATATAACAAATTATTGAACAGATTTGTTGAAGCTTTGAAAATTCCTAACCAGTATGAATTAGTTTCCTCTCTGTCACTATACACAGATATTTGAACTGAACAGATTTTTTTCATGTAATATACTATAAAAGTTACTACAACATCATGTGTGTATCTAAAATTTCCTTTAAAGTAATAAAATAATTTATATTTTTCTATAGAAAACTGTTAAAAAAATAGATTTTGTGTCTTTGAAAAGAAAAGGGTCAAAAATAACAAAATTTTACAAGGAGCCTGTCATATATATATATATATATATATATATATATATATATATATATATATATATATATAAATTATATGTATATATATATATATAAAATATATGTATAATTTTATGTGTAGAAAGACATACATTTAGAGAGAATTGGTCATCAGAAACATATACACATATCTAAATGGATGTGTAGAAAAATGTATATTATAGTGAAACCGAAACCTTAAAGCATAAATAAAAATTTAAAAAGTACATCAAACCAAATGCCAATGATGCACACGTATAATTCTAGCTACTCAGGAGGCTGAGATCTCAGAATCACGTTTGAAACTTGCCCAGAGAGAAAAATCCTTGTTAGACTGTTATAAACCACATAAAAACCAGAATTACCTCTGTGGCTCAAGTGGTAGAGTGCTGGCCTTGAGCATAAGAAGTTTTAGGAACTGTGCTCAGGCCCTGCAACCAAAAACAACAACATCAATAACAACAAAATGTACCTCCTTTATTTCACAAAAGCATCTTTTAACTGCTGCGAACAATTCTTAGAAACATGAATGTATGTCTCTGGAAAATGTTAAGGAAAAAGTATAGCATATTTATGTCTATAGACCTATGTAGATTGTTTAAAATATTTAGGTAATGATTAGGAAATAAGAATAATGATATGTAGGTAATATATTGGAACTGGTCTTTTAGTCTATTTTATGATAGTATAAAAATGATATTAGTAATGATTATATAAAATTACTCTTGATTGGTATTTTAATTAATATAAGTATTAAACATTTTTAAATGATTTCCAAAGGAACGGATCATTTTCTTAATGGTATCCATTTTTTTTCATAATTTCAAAACAATTAAGAAAATGATTTCAAGTCTGATTCACTCTAACACTATATTTGTATTCTAATTCTAGTTTTCATATGTTCATAGAAGTTAAAGTTCTAAAATATCAGTGGATGTTGGCATGCAGGAACATTTTCCATATATACTAGTACTGGAATCTCTTAAATAGAATTCTTTTTTTTTTTTTCATTTCTTGTTTTCACGAATAAATCCATGTTATTGTTTTTTTAATGCCTTTTTAAAAATTGTATTTAATAAATTTTGTTAATGTGAAAATATAGCTTAGAGAGGGGGTACAATTACATAAACACAGTAATAAATAAATTTCTTATCAAGCATTGTTGCCTCTTCCTTTGTTTTTCCCCTTCTGACCCTGCCCTCCCATTTCCAAGACTACAATCACCCCTCCCCCCCGCCATGCCTAATTTTTAAAGTGCTTGTACATCTCATTATTGCAAGGTCCCCCTGTTTTTCTAATGAAGTAGAGAAAAGCAATTGGCTTGAGCAAGTAGAATATAGCTTTCATAAAAGGCAGAAGTAAAGATTTGGGTCTTCTGTCATTTGCTAAAAGTATCTTCCAGAAATGTTACTAATTACTTATAAGTGATACATAATTCCAAGGTATTCCAGTTATCACATACACTGTTGAGTGAGTTATGTCTGTATAAACTCAAAATAAACAGGGGGAAATCCTATCTTTGTTTTAAAAGCTGTAGTTCACAAAAAATTTTAGCCAAAACTGAAAACATCTTTTTAGGTAGTCTGTAGTTTGCGTGAAATATTTTTATCATATTTTTGTCAGTAATTCACATGCAATATATTATCTCCTTTTATTGTATACATAGAAGTGTAATGACTGGATCATATACTATTCTTTTTCACCTTTTGAAGACTTGAAAACTTGCGTGGTAAAATGATTGCAGTATTGTACAAATCGATCCACTATGTTGAGTATATCAACTTTTAAACAAATGCATTGCTATATTTTGTGTGATCTTTTTATATTTTAGTCACATTAGTGAGTTTTCTTTTTCCTTTTTTCCTAGATACTAAAGAGGGGCTTATTTCATGTGTTCTTCCAATTGACTATTAATTTACATATGTTCTTTAAAAAATGTCCGATTCAGAAAAAATTTATATAGAATTAGAATATATAAATGATTTATTTTTCAAAATCATTGTAACATTAACATTGTAGCATTAATAAATATGTGCCCTCTATTTGGATATCTTTTCACTTTTGTTATAATGTCCTTTAAATTATGTAAACTTATCAATTGATATTATCCAGTTTTTTCTTGAGTTTCTTTAGCCACTAATGCTTTCATGTCAAATTTTTAGAAACCTTTACTGATCCAATGTCATGAATGTTTACACTTATGTTTTATATGTTTTTACATCTGACATTTAGGAGATAATTATTTTTATTTCCTTTTTGTATAGGGATTAAGATAATAGTCTAAGGACATTCTGTAAATCTAGAGAGGCAATAGTGCCAACATACTCATTTAGGATGCTATTTTTATTTCTTAAAGTCATGGCATTCTTTTCAAGCTCTATTGATCAAAAAAAGAATTTATTTATTTATTTATTATTGTGAAAATATCGTATAGAAGGTTTACAATTATATGGGCAAGGCAATGAATAAGTTTCTTATCAAGCATTGTTTCCTCCTCCTTTGTTTCCCCTTCCTATCCCTTCCCATCTCCGCCCGAATATGAATATAACAATTTCCAATGAAATTAGAGAAATAAGTAAACAGTAAAAAGAAAAAGAAAGGAGAAAAGAAGCAAAATAAAACCTTCATCTATAACAAACACAAGAGTAAGGCAGTGCAAATATTCTAAATAACAATAAAAATTGCTAATGTGGATAGAATTTGGATCACATTTTATCATATGTAATTTTGAAAAAACACATTAGGAATGAAATTCTTAAAGTCATAATTTAAACACAAATTAGATAATACTTAGACAGGATTGCTCAGAGATAAAGCATTGACCTAGCATATATGAAGCAATGGTTTGATATCCAAATTACAAAGTACACACAACACACACACACACACACACATACACACACCCAAACACCACATACAAATATTTGGGATACTTATATCATATTTAAACAGAGAAAATTCTCACAAATAGTAAAAGTATGTTAATATATAAAATCATATTATTGCTTGTACTATTTAAAAGCTTAATAGAAACAAAATAGTCACAATATACTTAGTGGCTTATAGATTATATAGATTAGAAATTAAGAATTAGAAGTCATGAAAAACTTCGTAAACAAGTTTTTAATAATAAACATTTTGAAACATGTATTCTTTTATTTTCACAAAAGATTGATGTTATTGGTGGTTGAACTCAAGATTTAGAATATGCTAATCAGTCCCTCTATATCTCAGTAGCGAAGGCTATATTCCTAATCATTTCACTTTGGATATTTTTGAAATAAGGGCTCAGACTTTCTTAGGTTCTCCTGAATCACAATCGCTATTGCACTTCCCACTATAGTTAGAAAATATAAGCCAGATGTTACCATGCCCAAAATTTACATGTGTGAAAATAATGCAAATTTAAATTAACCCTTCAATTCTGAAAAAATAATTACCCTTAATAAACAAAAGAAGATAAGTAATGCTGTACAAAATTTGAAATTTAGAAAACAAAAAGTGTACTCTTTGTCTGACTTAAGTAACTGTAAGCCCACTGTAAATCAACTTTATAATAAAAAAATGCATGAAAAAAGAAAGCAAAAGTACCCATTGATCAATAGCAACAGCAAAAGCATGAGTTTTTTTTTTTTTTTTTGAGTGTAGAAAAAATTTGAGTCGGGATAACAAAGTTCAATATACGCTTTATTGTACTTATTTTAACCTTAAGCCCTCTGTACATTACCTTCACAATAAAATAATATTAAATTGTAAATAAACCAAATAAGAAAACAAGTTAGAATTCTTAGAGGCCTTTGGGTAAAAACGTTGTAAAATGTTTACCCTAAGTACTCAAGGACTATACATTGATAATAATATTAAATACTTAAGATAAATTTCAACAGAAAAGCAAAAGGTTTAAAAACTGTTACAAAGTAAAGTAGTAAATCAGAATATTAATAATAGTTATTAGATGACTGCATTGTGGTAGTCAAATATGTAAGAAAGTAGACAATTTGCAATTCATTTGCACTTAATAAGTGGGAAAGAATTCTCTATACCTCATTAAATATATCTTATGTTTAATGAAGAAATTATTCAGTCACATCAAATGATAATGAGCTAAAATTATTAGAACAAAGAATAGATTGCTCTAAGTTTTGGGATATTATCATTCATACTTATTTTGGTAATTGGAAATCGTGGAGATTTTAAATTGGGGTATTGTTTTTGTTAGGTTGACGTCATATCAATGCATAATTTTAGGATAGGGGTTCCCTTTCCACCAAGACATTCACGTGATCTGTCCTTTTAGCCTTCCCATCATCACTGGCATCACAGTTGCACACCAACTTCGTACCCTGGCTGTCTGGATTCTGTAGTCCTTCCAATCTTAGCCTCTCAGAGAGTGCATTGTGTTAAAAATGATCCAATGCACCCAGCTATAGATTGAAGAGGTCCAATAAAATTTGGCCTGGGTTCTGTTCTCAAGCCTCTTAAGTAGTTAAGCATACAGATGAGAGCCCTAGGTGCCCATTTGCGAGAGTATTTTTGAATCAATTAGACATGTATATGACTTAAGGAAAAGAATAAAAGAACAGTAAAGGATAGAAACCAGACAGAAGTTTAACTAGCTACTCAAAGATTGAGTAACATTAGCTAGCTTTTCGGAAAGGTGATATCTGAGGACTAATGTTCAAAGCCAGCCCAGGCATGAAAATACATGAGTTTATCTCCTATTAACCACCAAAAAGAAAAAAAAAAGTGGAGCAGTGACTCAAGTGTTAGACTGGTAGCCTTGGGCAAAGAAGCTTATGGACCATGCTCAGACCCTTTATTCAAGCCTCAGGAATGATATATACATGCAGAGGCACGTGCACAATTGTGCACATATGCATGTGTGCACAATCAAACACACACAAACACATTTACACACATGAGTATTTCAATGCAAAGGTGTTTTTTTTTTACTTTGCTGTATATTTTATCTACAGCTATT
>NW_024871969.1:0-16885 GCF_019054845.1 Dipodomys spectabilis
AACTTAGTTTAAAAAGTGTTCTTCTGGGATGGTGGATCAGTGGTAGAGCGCTTGCCTTGCATGCCTGAGGCCCTGGGTTTGATTCCTCAGCACCACATAAGCAAAAAAGAAAAAACCGGAAGTGGCGCTGTGGCTCAAGTTGTAGAGCACTAGCCTTGAGATAAAGAGCTGAGGGACAATGTCCAGGCCCAGAGTTCCGGCCCCACGACCAGAACAACAACAACAAAAACACGTGTTCTGCTGTAAAGGAACAAAGACATGGAGGTTTTAAAGTGTCTTATGCATGGATATTTCCCTCCTGAGATGATTTTCCTGTTGCAGGAGTCAGTTATCCATTCCTTTAGTCTGGTCCTGAGTTCTCCATCCTAATAAGGATTCCAAAAAGTCAGGATCCATTGAGTATGATCAGCAAAAGAAGTCTCTTCTCAAACCAATGCTTTAAGGATGGTCCCAAAGAAATATGTGTGGTTTTTTTGCTTGTTTATTTGTTTGTTTGTTTAGTTTGTGCTTGTTCTGGGGTTTGAACTCAGATGCTAGACCATGTCCCTGAACAATTGTCTTCCTTGTCCAACTTCCCCCAAAGCTAGTATTCCATTGCTTGAGCCAAAACTCCACTTCTGGCTTTCTTGGTGTTTAATTTCAGATAAGAATTTGACAGACTCTCCTGCCTGGGTTGGCTTTGAAATGAGAAATAAAAAAGCCAAGTGACATAAGATTTCTGTTTTGAACCAAGAAATACTAGAAGAAGTTTATTATAAAGCTAATATTTGACAATTTTTAAAAGAAGAAAATATGTCCAGCAAAGAAGGCATAATAAATAACTCAGCAAAAGTAGGTACACCAAATCATTTTGGAATTATTTTTTTCTTCTTGGGAAGAAAACTATTGACTTCATAGTTCCTTTTGGGGAAACTTAAAGTCATATTTGCATTTTTTTTGTTGGCCATGGTGCTTGAACTCTGATCCTGGGCTCTGTCCCTCAACTCTTCAGCTCCAACTGAGCACTCTACCATTTTAGGTACAACACCACTTCCAGGTTTCTGGTGATTAACAGAAGATAAGAGTCTCATGAACTTTCCGGACCAGGCTGGCTTTGAACTGTAATCCTCTGGTCTCAACCTCCTTGAGTAGCTAGGATTACATGCGTGAACCAACAGCACCCAGATCATTTTTGCATTTATGTACAATTCATGGTACTATGTAGACAAAGAATGGAAATTTGAATCAAATGATGTGACATTGCAACTTTTCAGAAAAATTGAGGTAGCAATAAACATGTCCTTCTTTTCCATGTTGTTACATTAATGACTCATGTGCTTTGCAACTCTTACATTAGCATCTTCTACTGTCTGCGTATGTGGACTTAGTATCACAAATTGTTCACAGAGAAGTAAAGTGAGATTTTTAGAAGGCAAAGATCAGGTATGAAAGAACAGCACAGAAGGAGATACAACTTAGCACACAGGGATTAAGAACTAGCCAAGGAGATTTAGAATGCTAAAGGCAATGAGGAATAAGCCTACTTGATTACTAGTTCTTCAATAACCAAAAATGGTTCCCTCTAACAGTCACTGGTATACCTCAGTTATTATTATTATTATTATTATCATTTATTCCTTCCATTTGGAGTTATTCTTTCTCTTCAGTCACAACGGATAATTAGCCTCTGTATTTTTGGTGCTATGACTGAGCAAAAAGATTACAAATCTTATTTAGACTACCTGTCTCATTGTGATTAGCAGTGACCACTGAAATGCCTGGAAGCCTTGAATTTTCAGTATTAATCTTCACTTGATATCTAAGCACATTCCTGGCATTAATTGCCATGACCTATTAACAAAACAAATTTTTCAACCCTGTATTCTAATATGGGTAAAGTACATGAATTAAGGACTATTGGCACGTATCAGTATGGAAGGAGCAATTATATTTTCCAAGTATGGGTTCTTTATTTCGCATTTACTAACTGTCTTTTTTGCTAGCCCTGGCACTTGAACTGAGGGCCAGGGAACTGTTCCTGAGGAGTTTTTGTTTTGTTTTGTTTTGCTCAAGGCTAGCACTCTACCACTTGAGGCACAGAACTACTTCCTGTGTTTCTTTTTCTGTTTATTTGGTACTGAGGAATTGATTCCAGGCATTCATGCATGGTAGGCAATAACTGTACCATGAAGCCACATTCCCAGAGACTTAATGACTTTCTTAAGATAGCATTAATTTTTCATTCCTTTACTATGTATTATAATTTAGGCTAGGTGGTAGAAAGGGAAGTGGAAATCAATACTAAGTCCAATAAGGCTGACATTCCTGTCACATCATTAAGCAAGTACAGTGTTAAGACCTGCAGGACTCATAGGGCTGTTACATGTGGCATTATTATGTAAAACACCATTAACAGTCATGTCCAACATCCGTAACATTCTGCTTCCACTTTCAAGGTCAAGAGCCAAATATCTAAGCCTTTTTATTGATTGTTTTTCCTAGGAAGGAAGAAGGAGGATATGGAAGGAGATGCTGGGAAAATATGTATATTGGCTCCCTGCCCACATTTTTTGGATTTTTAAAAAGTGCTACTGATGAACTCCCATTTACATTTAATTGACTATACTATCTGCACAAGATGCAGATAAATGAATGCATTTGTTCTGGTGGATAGTCACATATATTAACAAAATCCATTTCTGGATAAAAAAAAGATACTAGGCAAGAAAGTATAAAGTACTGACTATAAAATGGTTTCTTCTCTTAGCAGAACAAAATGTAGTATTGAAATGATTTCTCCAGCTATCTATGAGATTTTATGTTGTCTGAGTATCAAAATGTTCTCTAATTCCTGTAACATCCAAGCATAAAAGACATGATTTGAACATCTTAGTAGTTTTAGAAACAAAGGCACATGATAGCCTCCTTCTTGCAGAGACATGTGATAGCAAGTATGATTGAATGTATTATAGTTCTCATTTTTCCCTCTTTATCTCAAGTGTTGCATATTTTGGCATATTACTCTATGTCCTACATCAGTAGGTGAGATTTAACTCTACTCTGCAATGTCGATGGGTCATGTGACTTACTTTAGCTTACAAAAATGAACGAGAAGTGGCGACAGATTTCTATGCAATTCTCCCTGTCTAACAGCTGACAGCTGACTTGTTTTCTCTTAGCTACAATAATAGCATATTTCCAGAGGGAATCTTCTTTCAACTTATATATTGGAAGAATACAGCATGTGAATTTGAGGCAAAACTCAAATATAGCCACATACATATAACACAACAAGAGTTAAGCTAATATTAGAATGTGATATTAAAATGTTAGTTCCTTACCATCCTTGTATGCCTTTATGATAGTTTACTGTAGCACACCAGAATTTCACAAATACTAAACGAAAACTAAACAAATAGACAACTTTTCCTGTTTGATGATACTACATTTTTTATATAAAGAAGCATTCTCCATGAGATCACTTGTGGGGTTATCTTTTTTATATATGGGTTTAATCACTCCAGAGCACTGTATCTAATATCCACAATCATTATCCATACCTAGTGATTGAGATGAGGAAGAACAAAATACGTAGATTTCTCCTTCTCTTTTCCTCTTCTCTTTTTCAAGTGTGAATTCTCATCCTTTCTCCAAATTCTCCTATTAATAAAGGAAGAATGACACACTGTGGATATCAAGCAAAAGGCTTCAAATCAAGAATTTCATCCTTTCAGAAATAGGTGAAGTAAATCAGAGTGCCTCGAGGAAAAATAAAAACATGATTTTTTCTCCTGTCTGGCTTCCACCATAGTGTCTGAACATGACTTTAAATATGTAATAAAATATTTGCTTTGGCTAATTTTTTTAAAAATAGTCTTTTAAATAAAAAGTAATTTTTTTCAATTTTTAAAAAAATAAATCGTAATTTGTTGTTTGCTTTGGGCAGGAATGAAATAAGACTGCATTATCATTGGGTGAGTTGAGAGGCTAAATTTTATCAGACTCTAAATATAATAAAAATAGATGATTTAAAAATAAATATCTTGTAGGTACATTTTTAACATGACATACCCACAGAGACACCTTTTTCTTCTTTTCCTCTCCACAAGGATTCAATTTCAATAACCAATTCATGTAATTCAAATAGCTGTTTCAGAAATAGATTAGACACAAAAAGTTAGAAAAAGAAAACCAGTATTGGGTGGTGCATTCTTTAAAAATAGCAGGCAAATAAGTATTAACTGTAATTCCAAAATAATAGCAGTTAAATGCTCTTGAAAAAAGAAGATTTTAAAGCAGAATGAATAAAAAAAATCATAGTGCCAGAAACTGCTTCAGGAGCTGCTCTCTGGGATTTAGGATTTATAGTACATGACAATGTTTTAACCAGGATTAATTGCTTTCAGGGACTAAATTTTTTAGTTATATTTTATTGAAGAAATATGTTATTCAAATTTAATAAAAGGATAACAGTTTATAGTAGAAATAGCACTACACACTCATTGTGGTACGCATTTTATATTACATATATAATTTTACAAACATATATACATCTGCATATATATGTTTATTTTTAATTTTTGTCCATGGGGCTTGAAATCTGGACCTGTACACTGTCCCTCAGCTCTTCAGCTCAAGATTAGTCCACTACCACTTGAGCCACTGCCAGGTTTCTTTTGGCTCATTGGAGATAAGAGTCTCGTGGACTTTCCTGCCTAAGCTTGCTTTGAACCATGATTCTGAGCTCTCAGACTCCTTAGTAGCTGGTGTTGCAAGCATGAGCCACTAGCACCTAGCTACATAATTATTTTTTACCTATTTATGAAATATCAATTGGTAATCTTATTCATTTATATGTTGTGTAATGATCAAGCTACATCATATACATTAATTTCTGCATGTAACATTTCTTTTTAGTGAGAATGCTCAAAATCTTATCTTCTGGCAATGTTGAAATATATATATTCTTAATTATAATCACCTTGCTTCTTGTGGTATACAATTAATATATTTACTTTTAGTCAAAAAATCTGCTAATTAAAGTTATATAAAACATAAATTGTAAAGTGAAAGAAATTCATGAATTTCTTTCCATTACTTTTTTTAAGAAGACAATAATACCTTTTGTTTTCACTTATATTTCTTTGGGAATGTGTACTATTCATTGATTCAACTGTTAAAATTGATAGCAATTACATTATATCAAGTTGATTCAAACTTGTATTTGAAAATTGCACACAACACAAATATACTTCCACATTACTACATAATTAAAATAACAGTAAAGCAAAGATTGGTGTTGGTCATTCATGTGTAGAATCCTAGAAACCCAGGAGGCTAAGACCTGAATATTTTAGTTCAATGTCAGTCCAAACAACAAAATGTGAAAACTTATCTCCAATTATCCAGTAAGAAGCAGAAGGTGAGAATGTGGCTCAAGGAATAGAGTGTCATCAGCCATGAGCAAAACATATAAGGTAGGCCATTAAACTTCAAGTTTAAGCCATAAAAATGGCATATACACACAAAATAACAACACAAAAGTATTATGAACATCAATAATGAAGATAAAATCGTAGAAAAGATCATGAGAAATGTGTAAACATCTGGAAGACAGAAATCATTTGACAGAAATTTGATTCATGAGAGGGAAAGGTCGCAGGCTCATTTGTACAATCTCATTGTAGGCATTTGTGTTGAAACCTGGCTATTGGGTAACATGTGAAAGAGTACATTGGATTACCTGACATAACAGACATTGCCTGTGACTATGCACCATTCCAGTCTTCAAAATCTAAACTCGTGCGTGTTAATTTAAATAAAAGCTCATGTTCGAGACTGTTTGGTCCACACAGACTGGGGTCCTTATTTTGAGGCTTCAGACAAGTGCTTTTGTTTATAACCATTCCTGTTTTACACCCCTTCCTTTGTGCACCTATGCCTTACTGAGCTGGCACCAGGACAAGCCTTTGAATTTGACTCCCCTCCTGTCTTAATCCCTCCATTTCTCCAGCTACAACTCATTTCACATGCTATTTCTGTCTTTACATTAGCTGTTCTTTTTCTAATCCCCACCAGAAAACCATTATATTCATGTAAATCCCACCATAAATAACCTAGTGAAAGGAGTGTTTACTATTGGCTGAGGCTCTCATCTGTGGTTTTGCTCCCTAATAAATCTGTGCTACACGATCTCATTTTTCTTCATGGCTTTTGAGTCTGACAAATGATTGATTGGGTTTGATGTAATCCCACTTATCCAGACTTACTTTGGAAGTTTTAAGCTGTACCAAGGAGCCCTCATGTTTCTCCTAACTCTTCCTGTAACATTCTCAAGGTATCTGGAATTACATGGAGGTTTTCGATCCATTTGGAATCGATTCTGATACACGGATATATATAAGGATCTAAATTCGGTTTTCTGTATACTGCCAATTCTACCAGCACAATTTGTTTTTCTTCCATTCTGTGTGTCTGGCTTCCTTGTCAAAGATTATTTACCTATAGGAGTGGATTCATTTCTGGATCTTCAATTCTGTTGTATTGTTGGAATTCTGTGCTTCCATTGGAAAGAATGCCATTATCCCATTCCTGAACAAAAGGAAAGACTGGAAAAAAATGATATTAAGTGAAATAAGCCAGATCTAATTAAATATATGCTGCATGGTTGTCCTCATTTGTAATAACTAGATATGTCTATAAATCTACAAGTTAATCCAATAGTTAGTAAAAGACATACAATTACAGTTGGATATGATTAACTAAAAGCACTTTAAGCATTCACATGACAGGAACAAGGGAAATTATTCTTAGGAGAGGATCACAATGTCTCAATACCTATGTGCATATGACCATATAAATGTTGCTTATTGCAATGAACTCTAAGAATCAATCATCTTGTGAAATACATCTATCTGTATATAATTTTAAAAGATGTCATGAAAATAACCAACTTCTCTGTAAACTCAAAAGCAAAATTCTAAGTTTAGAAGATAAAATTGAAGAATGCTTTCAGCACATAAACTTAAACACATAGGGAAAAAAGTTGGAGAGAAAAGATAAGATGAAAAGTAGAATAGGTAACTATTGAAGAATTCATAAACTATTTCCAAAAGTATACAAGAGAGCAGGGGTACATCTCAGTTGTAGGACTAGACTAATATATACAAAGCCATAGGTTCAATCTCCATGAAGGCCTAATAATAAGTTAATAAATAGTAGTAATACAACAATTACCTGAAATAAATGCTTTCATATTAGAAAGGCCTGAATCCTAAAATAGTAAATAAATTATTCTCAACGTTTGTATCCACTGACAAGAAACTGCAAGAATGAAGAGCGAATATTTTCCTTTTCTAGCCTTTCCTTTCCTTTTCTGGTTTATTGTTTTCTTTTTTCCTTTGACACTACTGGTGCTTGAAGTTGCTAATGCTCTAATCACTTTAGATTATTTTTCAGGCTAAACCTCCCTTGAGGAATGATAACTTACCAATGGCTTCCACAAACGTGAGATAACAGGAAAATTACACTACATCTAGCTTTCTTTGTTTTTGTAGTTTCTCACAAATTTTTATTTTTCAGAACTGGCCTTGATATCAGTCTTCTAAGTCTCTGCCTTCTAATTAGCAAAGTACATATCATCTCAAGCTTGGACCCACACTATATTTCAGTTTAACCATTCAATATTGACTTCAGTTCAACCAACGTGAACTATTGGGGAAATATATGTACACCTCATTCCCACTGGTAGGCAATTCTGATGAAGATGAGGACCAAGATAAATAAGTGAGGAATGGTATCAGTTGCAAAAAAAGAAAATGGAATAGTATCCAAACAATTTCTTCTTTGGGCTGCCGAAAATAATCGGCTTACTACAGTTCCAAGACTACTTTTCAAAAAGGCCACTCATGTGAATACTAGGGATGAAGATGAGTATACCCCTCTGCATCGGGAAGCCTACTGTGGACACTTAGACATTATCCATGAGTTGGTGGCTCAAGAGGCAGATATTCATGCAATAACTGTGGATGGCTCGACACCCCTGCACAGTGCTTATATGTGGAATAATACGAGAGTGTCTTCTTTCTTACTGCATCATGATGCAGATACCAATGCCCAAATTTAAGGCCTCTTGACCTCTGGCATCTTGCTGCTGGGAATAGAGATAGCAAAACTACGCTGGATCTCCTTCTGTTGAACCGTTATCTCAAACCAGGTCTAAAGAACAACTATGAAGAATATGTATTTGATATTGCCGAAAGGATAAGTATGTATCACTACCTCTTTGAAGTTGTGGAAGCTGTACAAATTTTTCCTAAGTCATAATGTTTCTGTTAAGCTTCTCAAATTTAAAAGTGCCAGTCCATTCGTTGGTCCGTACAAAATATTTTCACAATACAAAGTAACAGCAATATCTTACTGTAAAAATTCATGCATTCCATGGTATCCTTCCAAGTCAATTGCCTGACTTTGATGTCAAAATGTATTCAAGAGTTTTTGTATACATCTATAATAATTTCTGCAGAATTTGTGATTTTTTAAATCAGAAATAATTTTAACTTATCTGTTGAAATGAGTAGTACAGAAACTAAAGATATTTCTAGTGCTTGTCTGAGAAAATTATATTTTAAAATATTCTATATTCTGTTGTTTGTACAATTTCCATAAAGTATTTCATTCTCTCCTAGATATAATACATTGAATTCTACATCGTTTTATAATATGTAGGTTCATTAATAAATGTGTCCTTTAAGATTGCATTCCATATAGAAACAGTTTAAGATTCCTTTTTTTCCTAGGTCCTTATACTATTTTATTTCTTTGGGATAAAATGACAATGTTATCTAATTTAAAAACTTTTGTAAAGTTTATGCTTTTTAAAGGCCTTTCTAAGTTGAAAACTTAATATACTGATGTCAAACTTACTTTCAATTCTATGAATTACATATATTGTTACACTCGTATTTTTGTAATCAAGTTTTTATTAACTTTTTTTCATTTCTTGCATCTAAAGAATGAAAAAAATTGGACTACTCCACAAATTTTCATATTATCCTGTATTTCATATCATCTCTGTATTGTTGTAATTTTGGTATACGTGCTGCTGAACCATGTAGTATCTTCTAAATTTAAACAGTTAATGATGCAATCTTTATGTAGGCATATATCTTTGGTTGCCTATTTGTAACAAGGAAACCTTATTGTTCCTTAACAATGCTATTGATTTCTTTTCCTAAAAGAAATTTATATTGTTCGGTCTATTGCTCACATTTGCAATTTTTTTGTCAATGAATATTTTTTTTCATTTTAAATTTGATCATACTTTGAAGCATTTATAGCCAGGTCCAAAGATGATGGCTTTTTCAAATACTTATTTATCCAACTGAGTTAGCTTTGTGGAGCTAATGGATTCAAAGTAAGCCTTGCTTAAGAGCTACTTGTAAAATTCTGCAGCATAAAATTTCCTAAATGAGGTCTTACTGGATCAAATGTCTACCTGACCATTTACTCTTCTTCCATGTAGCAACAGATCAACCAGAATATCTTACCCTGAGAGCATAGATTGTCTTACTGAAACTAAACTATTATTAGATACAAGGGATCATAGAGAGATGAACAATTCAGACAGAACTGTTCAGAATAGAAGGTATTTTATCAAAATACAATTATTTAATATACCTACCATTTCAAAAGCAGCTAAAGCCAAGAAGGTGAAAAAATTGTTCATATGCATGATTACCTAATGTTCTGGCCTGTCAACCATCCAACCAGGCAGGAACTTACACTACTGCCTTTCTATCACCAAATATTCCCAAAGCTCCAGGAGAAGTCCATATGTTTCTCCTCATTATTAGGCCTTAAATTGGTAATGTTTTAATCAGAGTGTTTCCTCGTGTGTCCAGGTTGTAAATCTGCAAATGGTAATGCTTTATTTCTAACTCTCCAAACACTGAGGTAGAGATAATGGAATAATACTTTAAAACAGAGTTGCCTTTGATACCCTAACCACAACAGAACAATGCAAAACATGTGTCCATTTTATTATATTATATATAGTTATATTTTGTATTTATATGTGCTGATTTTATATTTCACACAGTGAATCTTACTAGAAATAATTGATAATTTGACAAAAAATTATATTTCTTTATTCCAATAAATAGATTGGAATATAAACAATTAGGTTTAGAATATATATTAGAATATGAAAAGTATCAATGCAATGTATTTCGTACAAACTTGTGATATCTTCAAAGTGCTCTTGGTCTTCTGAATTCACATGGTAAAAAAAATGTTGTTTTCCTATAATCTATAAAGTATTTTACTCTGCTGCTCTATTCATTATTTTAACTCGCTGGTCCTAAACAGTTTTTCTCCATATTTCTGAAGTATTCCTACTGATTATACCCAAATTTTGCTGATATGGTATCTACAAGATATTTTTTTCTGCAGGACCCACAGTTCCTAGTATCCCAGGTCCAAGTTACCTGCATCATCAAATAACAGAAGCAAGACTTCTCACCTAGGCCCATGCAGCATGCCAACAGAAAGTAATTGAAGACCCATCTCAATTTCTCATTTCCTATAATTTTTCAGGGCCCGAATTCTTTGAGAAAAAAGGAATTTTCAGTAAGCAATTGTGAAATGCAATGCAACTTAAAATAAAAGATGATATCACAAAATCTGAGAGAATGTACTGTAATTCAAACTTTCAATTTACAGATGACCAGTCCACATGAGTGAATGTGATCAAAAATATCACAAGATTATTTTTATACCACTCTCCTAATGATTAATGAAAGATTTCAGTCCAGCGTATATAGGCCAAAAAAGTAGATCCTGGAAGGATAGAGCCATAATTGGTCTACCAAGACCAGGAAAACTTGACTTAGAGGTCAAATATAATTCAGAAAAACATTAATTGAGAAGATCCTTAGTACTTCAAAACACTAGTACTTCAGTAAAACTTGGTTCCGTAGTATAAAAATGTCGTCATTCTCAAAACAATGATAACCTACATTTAATCTCCTGAAATTATATTCTTTTTCAAATACACTTTTAAACATCACATTCACCTAAATAACATTTGACAAATAGATTATGTTTAGTGGCATTACAAGTTTTTCAAGTGTAGGGAGCAAGTTACAATAGAGTTGATTTATTTACCCAGCACCAATGCCAAACAGGCTCAACTATTCATTAAAGTATAGAAATAGTTCCGCCCACCATTTGTGTGTTAGTAGATGCCTTTTAGAAATGTGTTAAATAGATCAGCCTCCTATATTTCAAACCCAAATGTTAACTAATAAATTAAATTTCATCACTTAAAGAAGGTACATTTGAAAAAGTCACAAATAGTTGCCTCATCATATGTTGTTTTATGTTTTCCCCATCTGTCTAACATAGTAAGAAATATGACTTTAAGTCTTGAATATGAGTATTCATCAGAGATGTGACAAACATAAAATCTGTCTTCTATTTGTATCATATTCCTCGATAGTAGTAAATCTTAGTTTTCTCCATTTTCCAAAACTTATATGTAGTAGATATTATCCCATTTCAAACAAAATAATCACAAACCATTGTACAAAGACATTTATAAAAATTGGTAATTAGGAATACATTCTAAGCTATTTTAAAACTTTCTTTTTGACTAAAGATTAATCTTCCAAATGGATGAGAATAAAAGCATGTCTAGGTCCTTCACATCTACAGTCTTACAAATTATTATTGCAGATGAATGAATTATGGAAATATAAGCTGACATCAGTTTAAATATATGCAGGTTTGAAACTCCATGTAATGTATATAAAACTTTCAAAGTATTAACAGTTTACCAGAATGACTACCAAGAAATTGAAACCAGAGAAGAATAATAGTAAAGACGTAGAATGAATGAAAAATGGAACAAGTGGAAAGTATATTTAGAATACTCAATGTACACATGTGATAAAGGAAGTGGTAAATCTGAAATAAATCTTGAAAAGGGGGTTGGTTGAGAATGATAGAAAAAGTAACTCTGATCCAGGAGCATTGGACAATTAGATGAACATATTTAATTGAAAAACAATTGCACGACCTTTTGAACTTCAGTTAAAAAACACAACAAAAAACAAAAACACATAAAACTCACAACCAAAGAGCAATCCCTAGAGAGTATGAATATGACCTCTCAAAATTTTAAGGAGTTAATGAAGGGCAGTCTTGGGAAAAGCAAACAATGCTTTTCAAAGAGGGCAGTTCGGGGTAGGGGAGAATTTTGAATAGATTTAAATAGATTGTCTAAGGTTATAAATCACCTACATCTGCTGCAAATATTACCTTTCTTCTGTGAGTTCTCTTTGTCTGAAATGGGTACTGCAGTCCTGACCCACACTTGATAGCTTCTGAAGATAGAATGGAAGAAACAAGATCAAGAACCTAATAGGTGCTGTCCACTGGAGAGAAAACAATCCTCTATGTTTTCTCTCATCTCTCTTCACTACTCTATTTTCATACTTTTAAGTGAACTGATTTTGAATTATATTTTTCTTTCTTTGTTCTGGCAAGGTAATTGGTCAAAGTAGTTCACTAAATATTATTTGCCTTTTTATTATATCATGCTGTTTACTTGTCCAAGAGTCCATTAAACTTCACCCTTGCATTTGGTTGCCACGACAACCCCACATCTATGTTAATGAGGACAAACTCTAATGTAAAACTTTGTCTCCAAAAAATTGTTCCCAGATGCTGTGATCACAAATATTTGGCTATAATTTTTTTTTTACCTTGAAAGTCTTCTTGTGTCTAAAGTGCACACAAAAATAAGTACTCCACCACTTTTTAGTTCAATCACTTCTAACCTCAAAGATATATTTTGATAACAAGATGCTTAGAGGAAATCAAAGAATACTCCACTTTTATCTTCTCTCTTAAGACTCTCCTTAGATACCATATCAGTTTCAGTGAAGTTATTCTTTGAAAAATTATTTCAATAGATTATTCTTCTCTTGGTCTTGCATTTGTTCAGCAAGATGTATGGGAAAGAAGAGTTAAATCATCCATTCCTTGGATGACAGTGTCTGTTACAAAGGACAATGCTTCTATGGCTAATTCTATGTCCTCCTCTTAGCTCTTGGTTGATTTCCAATTAATCCCTGATTCTTGGCTTCAAGTCCAGTGAAGCTGAAGGACTATAAGGTCCCCCAACCCCACCCCGCCCCACTATATCTTCATATTTTCTCTTTTAAAACTCTTTTAAGTTGCCTCATTTGGACGCAGAATTTATTTTCATGTCTTCATTCAATCTGTTCTGCATTGTAGTCAGCCAAATAGGCTCTATAAAATCACTTTAGGTAGCAAAAATATTAAGACAATATATATATAAAGGTTAGGCCTCCCTCCATTTCTGAAGCCAATATGCTTAACTAGGTCTTCTAAGAACACTGTTTTCTTACCCTTTCAATTTGCTCAATTCTTTTCTGATCCTAACATTTTTGGCTTATGTAATAAGAGAAGTCTTTACTATCTCATGTTAATAAGGATATTATTTTTTGTGAGCTACTTAGAAATGTGTAATCATTGGAGTATCCAATCAGATTTTCTTCTGTGTTTCAGTGCTTCACGTTCAAAGACATTTTAGAAAGTGTTACAAACAGAAAAGTGTGAACCCAATACCTTGTTTCATATTGGAGGGCACTTTCGCCCTAAATATTTTGACCAAAATTATCTTTTTCAAAGAATTATTTTGGTAGTTAAAGATATCTAAATTCACAAATTTAGATATCTTAGTTTTTTAAGAACTTTGAATTTCACACAGTGAGAGTATATTTCCTGGTTAAGGACAATTCTCAAAGGAACCTACAGGATTTACAGTAAGATTTCTAATGTTTGTTTAGTGTGAAAATGAGCTATCGTCACCCACATTGCTCTCTCTTAACTAAGTCTCCATAGATTTCTTTGCATGAAAGCCTATTTTCCCAGGCAATTTTCTTAATAAGCTAAATTATTAAAAAGTTTGAACAATCAAAATATACCTGTCATAATTTTCAAACTCTTTTGAAATTCCTTTATCAGAATCACATATTCACTAATCCTAATTCAACCTTTACCATCAAAAACAGTTAACATGCTGTTTTCATGATATACTGTCCACACAACTATTATTTTCCAGTGGGTTTATGTGTACATATGACCATATAAGCTGATGCTGAGCAAAATGAACTTCAAGATAGGGAACAGAGATTTTGTTTGTAGTTGTTGTTTGTAACGTATTATGTGATTTCTTTTTTCTTTGGGTTTTTTCCCTTATGGTTGTTCCCTGCTCTATTTGATTTTGGTGCCCTGTGTATTGTGTATACATTTACCTTAATTAGGGAAGGGAAGTTCAACAACAAAATGGTGAGACAAGGAAAACCAATGCAATAGCAATACTCACATGACATTATGTTGGAAATATACATTACAACTCTGAGGGGTACTGAGGTGAAGGAAAACTGTGAGAAAAATGAAGGAGGGGCTAACAAGTTTGAAAAGGTATGTATTCATTACCTTACAATTACTGTAACCCCATTGTACAGCAATTTGATAATAAAATTAAATTTTAAAATAAGCTGCATAAAATATAATTGCACTCTATTTTTACAGTAAATATTATTCTTTATTTTATGTAGTAATTTTTTTTAGAATCAATACTATTTGGCATCTAATTCGAAACAATTACTCCTTTTTTATCAGAGCGTCATCAACTTGAATGTTATCCAACTAGACAATATTTTCACAATAAATTTGCCAATATTTTGAAAAAAGAATAAATTTAGTACTTTCTCACACTAAAACCAAAAACAGTTTAACTCTATGGAAACCAATAACTTTTAAAAGTAAATCATACTGAGCATGTTTTCAATGTAAAGATTTACACTAAATTATTGTAGTTATAATGCCATCATTTATTTCTAGGGGCAAACACATTTTGTGTCAAGCCTAAATGAAAATATAACACAGTATATACAAAGCTTTGATAAAACACAGGTCTGGCTTACAATGGGAACACTTAAGTTTGCATGTGAAGTGGTGTTGCAGGGTTGTTAAATCCATCCTTTTGATGAACTTGACATGATGAAATTACCTAACCATACAGTTCACTGGACAGATACTGCTGTTTTATATATATATATATATATATATATATATATATATATATATATATATATACACACACACACACACACACACACACATATATATACACATATGTATGTATTTATATATTAAGTGGCACATAAATAAAAATAAAAAATTTACAATGAATAAATTTAGTGAACAGATAACCTTTCCCAAAAAATTATTTTACCTGAGGCCGGGCGTTGGTGGCTCACGCCTGTAATCCTAGCTACTCAAGAGGCTGAGATCTGAGAATCGCGGTTCAAAGCCAGCCCGGGCAGGAAAGACCGTGAGACTCCTATCTCCAATAAACCACTAGAAAACCGGAAGTGGCACTGTAGCTCAAGTGGTAGAGCGCTCGCCTTGAGCTGAAGAGCTGAGGGACAGCACCCAGGCCCAGAGTTCAAGCCCCATGACCAACCAAAAAAAATTATTTTACCTGAATAAATTCATGTCTTATAGTCTCCAATTCTATATCACACTTAAATGTCTGCTGATCCCCTTCAGCTTTTTCATAATATTGGTTTTTTATTTTTTTCAGATGAAAAAGCCTGTCAATAAATATACTTGTATGATATTCCTTTCTTTAGAAAATGAAAAGCACATCGTGTAATCTGGCTCTTTATGTGTCTTCAAAATCAACTTTCATAATTTCAAGTACATATTGACTTCGACTTAGATCTCTCATTTTCTTCCAATAATACCTATGGGAAGGAGAAAATGAAGGCTCATTCTGTTACTGTGGGAGCTTCTGTTATTAATCACTGGAATAAATATTATGAAAATAAATCTCTGAAATTATTTAGAGAGATGACTTGAAAGTTACCTTTGTACACACTCATGTTAGTCCCTCAACTAAATCAGAGAATTTAAAATAAGTAACATTTTACCTGAGAGCCAGGGGCTTATGCCTGTAATCCTAGCAATTCAGGAACTGAGATCTGAAGGTGGTAGTTCAAAGCTAGCCCTGGCAGGAAATCCGTGACACTCTTACCTTCAATTAATCACCAGAAAACCGGAAGTGGCACTGTGGTTCAAGTGGTAAAGTGCGAGCATTTATCTAAAAAGCTTAGGGAGATTGTCCAGGCCCGGAATTCAAGCCCCATGACCAAAAAATATAAAAAAGGAAAAAAAGGGTGAAAAGCAACATTTTAAAGCTAATGTGCACATATACACAAAAATTGTCTAGAAATAAAATTATAACAGCCCCTGGACTGGTAAAAAAAGAGATTAAAGTGAAATTGCTTTCAATCATTCATGTAGACAATCTGTACTGAGGGCAGGGTATTGGAGCTCACATCACTAACTAAAGGGGTAGAAATTGAGAAGATCACTGTTCAGAACCAGTGTGCAAGGAAAGTAATAAGATTCTCATAACATCTTAAAGCCTGGGACGTTGGAATGCATTTGTGATACTAGTTACTTGGCAGACAGAAGTGAAGAACTTAGCCTCTGTTCAGCCCTCAGCAAAATTGATAATCTATGAGCAAAGTAACTACATTGAAAAAAGTATTGTTCTAATGGTAGAATACTTGTTCAGCCAACGAAATATCTAAATTTATACTCATTTCTTAAAAGAGAAAAAAAAGCAAAGAAAGAAAGAGAAAAGAAAGAGAAAGAAAGAAAAATAGAATAGGAGGAGGAGAGAAGGAAAGGAAAGAAGGAAGGAAGGAAGAAAGGAAGGAAAGAAAGAAGGAAGGAAGGAAGGAAGGAAGAAAGGAAGGAAGGAAAAGAAGAAAGAAAGGAAGGAAGGAAGAAAGAAAGA
>NW_024871970.1:0-22542 GCF_019054845.1 Dipodomys spectabilis
TATGATAATGTTCTTCAGAGCAGAAATAGATGAATATATATTTAGTACACATAGTCTAACTTGTCTCTATCTCTATCAACTTCCAATCTTCTAGTGCATATTATCAATGTATTCAGGTTTATGGTATGCTCCAAAATAACTAGCAGTGTCAGGAGGTTACCAAAATACATTAGTTTAAATCTTTTAGGAGATAAACGTGCTAATTATATTGACTATTCTATATATTAGACATGTAGTGTTTTCTCACTGTACTCTGTAAGTATGTACATACAATACTTCAATGTGAAATGGAATACAACAAGATTCTGCCTGCAAAGCTAGATATTTGGGACATCAGTTCCAGACCAGTGTACTTTTACCTGCAATGCTCCCCAACCCTAGCTATGCATGATGGAATACGTATATCATCCCAGGTCCATGGGGAGCTGAGAGCAGGAGGATTTCAATTCCATGCCATTCAAGGCAAGAACTTCCACATGGCTCCTTCTCAACACTGGCTAGCACCTATCACCCCTTCCTAGGTTAAAATAAAAATAACAGCATTTTAGTATAACAAACAATATTAAAACATACCAATACAAACCATCATGAACAACACACACAACACACTTGTGTTTGTTACTCATACCTGTAATCTTAACTGTTTCTATGATTATATATGTGAGCCAGAGGCACCAAGCAGCTCATTATTTTAAAAATGACTATTTGGTGCCAGGTGCCAGGGTCAGATGCCTGTAATCCCACCTACTTATAAGGTTGAGGTCTGAGGATCACAGTTCAAATTCAACCCAGGAAGAACAGTCCCCATAAGACTCTTATCTACAATTAACAACTCAAAAGAACAGAACTGGTTCTGTGGCTCAATTGGTAGAGTGTTATCTAACTTGATCACAAGTCTCAGGGATAGAGCTCAGGCCCTGAGTTCAAGCCCCAAAACTGACAAAAAATAAACATTTTAATGTTTGAATTTCTTGTGAATTAAAATGACAGCTGTGGTATGCAATTCTACAGACTACTACAGATTTAATTATATTTGTAGTCAGCAAAAGTAGCAGCACCTGAATAAAGGACTTTTTTCATAAACTGGGGCAGACTGGTCTCTAATTAGAGGAAATTGTTGGACTCATACGTAGTATTTTTTTTATGTAGTGAAGTATATTATTTATTTAGTTAGTTATTTTATTTTTAATTTTAATTTTTATTTTTTGTGAACATATTGTACACAGGGGTTAAATTACATGGGCAAGATAAAGAGTACATTTCTTACCAAGCACTGCAGCCTCCTCCTTTGTTTACCCTTCACATCCCTTCCCAGCCTCCCCCACCCACCCAGTCCCTCCCCCCCCAGCACCAAAGTTGTAAAGTTCGTTTTTGTCATGACGACTTGTACTTCTCATAGTTGCATCGGGTCCACCTGTATCCTTAAACGACATGTTTTCCCCCAACTCTTCCACAACTTATACCGACATCAAATATAGTGAAAGCAGGAGTTATATTGTGGGGGAGGAACATACAAACCTACAAAGAAATAATCTTATAAATGAGTTAGAAACAAATGCATGAAAGAAAAAAAAACATTTAAATACATATCAAAGGGTTCATTTTCCTAACATCATATTATCTGACCTTTCCTGCTTGACTCATATATATACTAGATATTGCAAATAAGGGAAACCATGGGAGGTATGTTTCTTTGGGCTTGGCTTACATCACTTAATATAATTTTTTCCAATCCTTTCCATTTCCTAACAAATGGGGAAATGTCATTCTTTCAGATTGAGGCATAGAATTCCATTGTGTATATATACCACATTTTCTTGATCCATTCAAATACTGAGGGGCATCTGGGTTGGTTCCATATCTTAGCTATGCTAAATAATGCTGCAATAAACATAGTTGTGCTGGTAGCTTTATTGTTGTCTTGTTTGTAAATATTTGGGTAAATGCCCAAAAGTGGGATTGCTGGATCAAAGGGAAGATTTATGTGAAGTCTTTTGAAGAAACTCCATACTGCTTTCCAAAGTGGTTGAACAAGTTTACACTCCCACCAAATAATAGAATGGAAGAAAGACAGCCTCTTCAGTAAATGGTGCTGGCAAAATTGATTAACTACTTGTAGAAAACTAAAACTAGATCCTTATATATCACCCTGCACCAGAATCAACTCCAAATGGATCAAAGACCTCGGAGTCAAAGCAGACACTCTGAAAACATTACAGGATGGAATAGGAGAAACCCTAGGCCTCCTTGGCTCAGGCCAAAATTTTCTTAATAGAGACCCAGAGACACAACAAATCAAAGAAAGGTTGGACAAATGGGATTGCATGAAGTTGCAGAGCTTCTGCATGGCAAAGGACATAGCTAGCAAGGTCAATAGAAAGCCCACAGATAGGGAGAAGAACTTCACTAGCCATACAACAGACAAGGGTCTCATATCTAAAATATACTTGGAACTAAAAATATTAAATCCCCCAACAACAAATCCTCAAAGAAACAACTGCCCAATAAATAAGTGGGCTAAAGACTTGAAGAGAAACTTCTCTGAAGAAGAAAGAAGGATGGCCAATAGACACATGAAGAAATGCTCAACCTCCGTAGCCATAAAAGAAATGCAAATCAAAACAACATTGAGATACCACCTCACCCCAGATAGAATGGCTATAATCAAGAAGTCTAACAACAACAGATGCTGGAGGGGATGTGGACAGAAGGGAACCTTACTTCATTGTTTGTGGGAGTGTAAACTTGTTCATACGTAGTATTTTTTGGTTGATTTTGTTTTGTCTTAGGATGAGAAACCTTATTTCTGCCAATGGCCATTTGGATATGTCTAACATCATTCACAGGCCATGGAGAATTAACAGTAAAGACAGGACACAGTCAAATGGCAATAAACTTACTTGTCTTTATGCCATGTTCCAAGTAAATTGTTTAGCTTATATGTCCCTATGGTCTATAGTTTCCTATTCCTACCTTCCTGAAAATACAAGCATATTCCACCAATTTAGATTTGAGTCAGGCAACATGTAGTATTAGTGCCAAGAGTCGAGGAAAATTGTAACACAACTAGGGAAGCATGAAACCAACACTTTAGTAGCTGGACAATGGGGACTCGGACCTATAATCCTAGCTACTCTGGAGGCTGATGATCACATTTCAAAGCCATCTGGAGTGAGAAAATCTGTAATACTCTTCTCTCCAATTTGCCACCCAAAAGCTTTAAAGCGAGTTGAGCCTCCAGAGGTAGAGTAGCCTTGATTACAAAATCTCAGGGGCAGCACCCAATCCTGAGTTCAAGCTGAAAGTCAGGCACAAAAACAATCAACAACAAAAAAAGAGAAACTGGGAGAAAGCTCAGGAAAGAATGGCATTGTCTAAAAGACAAATGTGTATGTTACTTGAATTGTGAAATGGTAACCTCACTGTACACACCTTAGTGACAATTACATTTAAAAAGGAATCTGAGAAATCCCAAAGGCATGGGGCCTTATGATGTGCATCTGCTTTCCAGAATTTCAAAGTCCCATCATCTGAGCTGGTAACACACAGGTTGTAGCCAAGGGTGATTAGAAAATATGAAGGCAAAGATCTTTTCAGCTTGTCCCACTAAATCTTTGATTAAGCAAAAAACAAAACAACGCAAAGTAAAAACAATAGACTTTAAGGTTATTTAGGCTGCTATTAAAGATTCAGATGGTATACTTTGTGGAGGGGAAGGGAAAAAACATATTGTTTAAATAGGTATACAGTTGGACCCATTGCAACATGAGATGTACAACACATGTCAAAAAAACGAACTTTACAACTTTGGCGGGGGAGGTGGGAGATGGGAATGGATAGGAAGGGGAAATAAAGGAGGAGGCAACAATATTTCATAAGAAATGTACTCATTACCTTGCTCATGTAATTGTAACTTCTCTGTACGTTATTTTCACAATTAAAAAATTGGAAAAAAAAGATTCCAGGCAGAATTATTCTTTTATATGATGAGCTAGTACATATGTTTTGTAGATACTGAACTCACATATATCAGAAAAATATCCATGGATTCATAACTAGAAAATCTGAAATGTAAGGTATATTAATTAGATAAGTTTCATTGGGTAGCCAAGAAGAAAACACCACATGGTATTGTCAGGTAAAGTAGTTTATTAACTGAACTGCTGCCCATGCCATACATGGTGAGAAGGCATGTAAAAAAAATGGGGTGACCCAACCTAGGGCCAGGATGTTTCTAGGCCAAGGACTGGATGAGGTATGGCCAGGTGGGGGAAATGTCTGGCCACACTGGATCTGGATGTGACCTCAGGGCCTGGGACTCTCCTATGGTCAGATAGAAAGTGTGACCAGAGGGTGACCAGGTTGTGACTTAGCAGGAGGGGGAGATGGCTGCCTCCAGGTGTGCCAGATACCTAGGTAACACATAAAGGGTGGAAACTTAGCCAAGAAATGAAGGGTGTCTGCATAGGTTAGGCATGGCTGGGGCAGACCTAATACCAAATACAAGTAGTAACTCTGCGTTGTGACTCCTAACTCCAAACCATTCATTCTCAATCATTTTCTTTCCTTCCTTCCTTCTTGCTTTCTTTTTTGTTCGTTTGTTTGTTTGTTTCTTTCCTTCGTCCTTCCTTCCTTCCTTCCTTCCTTCCTTCCTTCCTTTCTTTTCTCTCTTTCTCTCTCCCTCTCTCTATCGATTTCTATCCCCTACCTCAGTATTCTCAACTCTCAAATAATGAACACTTGGTGAGTTGAACTCAGAAGCTGGGAAGAGCAGCTCAATTGGCCATTGTGATATTTAATTTCATGTTTCCTTACACCTCTTCCACAGGTCACTGGAATCAAATAAGGAACACAGCAGCATGGCATCTCAAAGCCATTTGGAGGAGGAAAGCAAGCACGTTCACTGCATTCTGTCAGGTCCACCCTGACAGAAGGTGAGGCAGACTCCTCCCTCCTCTTGGCTAAATCTCAGCACAGTTTCTGCGTCAGGAGAGGTGACTGCTTCCAAGTGAGCCAGTTACCTACATGACACAGGTATTGAGCAGAAACTTATCCTCTTGTCATGCTGAGATTAATGGCATGATTCAACATGATCCACTAGATTGTTGCGATTGGGACTTCCTAAATTTTTGGTTAGGCTATGTTCAAATTGTGATCTATTTATTTCTGATTACTAACCATGATTATAGATGTGAGCCAATGTGAACCAGCACATCAGACCATTCAAAGTTCTTTATCACACATGGAAGACACGCAGTTTCCCAAGTGACATACAAGTTGACAGACAGCAAAATAAGTCCTTAATTCTGGTCGAGACGTGTTTTTAATGTAAAACAAAATTACTTAGCAAAATATCTGACTAATGTGATTATACTTACAAACTTACCCTACATTTTAATAACAAATCACCTATATTAGACAATGATTAACCCAAATTACCTGTAATCATTTATTTTTGTCATATCTTCTAGAGGTAGGCAGAACTGGAGCACACACTATTAACTGAGGTGGTAGAATTTGACAGGATCATAGTTCTGAATCAGTCTAGGAAGGAAAGTATCACCCATATCATCCTACTAGGTAGGGATATTGGAATGTAATCATGATCCCTGCTTTTTACGCTTGGTGCAAAAGTTGCTACTCTATGAGTAATGTAACTTAAACAAGAAAGGATTGGTGGAGGGACTCCAGTGGTGGAGTATCTGTCTGGCAAACACAACATCAAAACTCAAATCAACTTCCTAAAGATAAAAATAAGAAAAGGAAAGAAAGAACAACTCACAATGAGCATATGTTCAATGTAAAAATTTACACTAAATCATTGTAGTTATAATGCCATCATATAATTCTAGGGGCAAATACATTTTGTGTCAAGGCTAAATGAGAAAATAACATACTATATACAAAGCTTTGGTAAAGCATAGGTCTGGCTTACAATGGTGAACGCTTAAGTTTGCATGTGCAGTGCTGTGCTGGGTTGTTAAGGTTTATGGAAGTCCATCATTTTGATGAGCTTGGCATGATGAAATTACCTAACCATACAGTTCACTGAACAGATACTGCTGACATATATATATATATATATATATATATATATATATATATATATATATATATATATACACATAAATACACAATACACTAAATATACACATGTATGTATTTATATATTAAGTGGCATGTAAATCAAATAAAATTTAAAATGAATAAATTTAGTGAGCATATACCTTTCCCAAATAATTATTTTACCTGAATAATTTCATGTCTTAAAGTCTCCAATACTATATCACACTTACATGTTTGCTGATCCCCTTCAGCTTTTTTATGATATTTTTTTTTCTTTTTCAGATGAAAAATCCAGCCAATAAATATACTTTTATAACATTCCTTTCTTTAGAAAATGAAAAACACGTTGTGTAATCTGGCTCTTTATGTGTCATCAAAAAATTGTTTATAATTTCAAGTACCTATTTTCTTAGACTTAGGTCTCACTCAATTCTTCCAATAATATCTATGGAAAGGAGAAAATGAAGGATCATTCTGTTACTTTGGGAGCTTTTGTTATTAATCACTGCAATAAATATTATGAAAATAAAATTCTGAAATTATTTAGAGAGATGACATGAAAGTTACCTTTCTACACACCTATGATACTCCCTCAACTAAGTCACAGAACTTGAAATAAGTAACATTTTAGCTGGGAGCCAGTGGCTCATGCCTGTAATCCTAGCTACTCAGGAGCTGAGATCTGAGGATGGTAGTTCATAGCTAGTCCTGGCAGGAAATCCGTGACGCCCATACCTCCAATTAACCACCAGAAAACCGGAAGTGGCACTGTGGCTCAAGTGATAAAGTGCTAGCCTTGATCTAAACAGCTTAGAGACAGTGCCTAGGCCCGGAGTTCAAGCCCCATGACCATGAAAAGTAAAAAAGGAAAAAAGGGAGGAAAGCAATATTTTAAAGCTAATGTGCACATATACACAAATGTTGTCTAGAAATAAAATTATAACAGCTCCTGGACTGGTAAAAAATAGATTAAAGTGAAATTGCCTTCAATCATTTATTTAGACCATCTATACTGAGGGCAGGTTATTGGAGCTCACATAACTATCTAAAGAGGTAGAATTTGAGAGTATCACAGTTCAGAACCAGTGTGCAAGAAAAGTAATAAGGTTTTCATATCATCCTAAAACCTGGCATGTTGGAATGCATTTGTGATCCCAGCTACTTGGCAGATAGAGGTGAGGATCTTAGCCTCTGTTCAGCGCTCAGCAAAATTGATAACCTATGAGCAAAGTAACTAAATTGAAAAAGGATTGTTCTAATGGTAGAATACTTGTTCTGCAAACAAAATATCTAAATTCATACTCATTTCCTAAAAGAGGAACGAAAAGAGAAGAAAGATAAAAAGAGAAAAGAGAGAAATAAAAGAAAGTAGAGAAGGAGGAGGAGAGAAGGGGAGGAAGGAGGGAAGGAAGAAAGGAGGGTAGGAAGGAAGGAGGGAAAGAAAAGAAAGAAAGGGAGGAAGAAAGAAAGGGAGAGAGGTACAAATAAAAACCTCAGAATGTGTTAGATTTTAATAATGACCCCAAATCCTTTTAGATACAAATGCCGTCATTTAATTCTCTGGACAGAGACATTTTGTATCAAGCCCTGTTGTAAGGTCTTGGGACCCCCGAAAGACCACCAGAGACCACAACCAATGTGAAAAGCAGAAGAGTCCTTTCTTTTCAAGCTCAAGCTTGTTCTTCCATGCTCTAGGTAACTGGTGAGGGTGAGAGACCCCAAGCACAAAACCAGCACAGCTTTTATAATATTGAAAAAACAAGTTTAGGGAATTTCCACACAAGCAGTTACATGATTGGTTTGAGGCCACCCTAACTGCAATGTCTTTTTTCTGAACTATTGGTATGTTCTGTTCCTGGAACACTTGGGTAACTGTTCTGCTTTCTTAAGGGTGGGCAGGGTTGGTGGCAACCTGTGTTTTTTTTTCTCTCTCTTGGTTACTCTGAGGACAGCCTAGCACAAGATGGTGGCGTTAATCTCAAATTGGATTTACTTTGGCTCTTCATTCTCTCCTCTTCTAGAGCATCAGGGACCAATCATGGTCCCATAATTGGCACAGTCTTCTATATATACAGTTTGGTATTGGGGTCTCAGAGCTAATAGGTGGATTGTGCTGATTCTCTCTTTTACAAAGGACACCAGTCTACAAGGTCCGATTGTGAGTAACAAAATTAACCGTATCAAAGGCCCTAACATTTCCTTCCAGCAATCCTGACTCCGTATGTCACAGCTAACATAATTTTATACCAACTGTACTCCTAAGCTCCAATTTTAAGACATACTCATAGTATTTGCTACATACTTAAACTTTCTGAGGTTTGTCTTCTTTACAAACATTTTAAGACGATCAGTACTTTTTAAATCCTTTCTTATCCAGAGGATACCAATTTTTCCCCAATTCATTTCTTAAGGCTTTCTTTACTACCCTTCTGTTCTTTAAAATTCCATAAGCTTCTTTGTGGATAGAGTTTAAAACTGCCCATTTTTCCTTTGACTTGTGGAACCAAGTTATCTCAGAAAGCACCAGTGGGATGAAAAGCTTGCTAGATTTTTTTTTTTAATTTAATTTAATTTTATTTGTGAACATACTGTACAGAGGAGTTAAAGGCTAAGATTAGGTCTGGGTCTCATTCCTCTTACTACTTCCACTGATTAAAAAAATCTCTCCTTTATCTTTAAAACACACATAGGAGGAAGCAGGCTATTACCATACGAGAGCCAAACTAGGTTGTGACCCTGGAGTGCCTAAGGCAAGACAGTGATATCCTTGCCCCCAATATCCACTGGGGGATTAGAGAGGGTTACTGGATATCACCAAAAGAACGTTCCACAAGAGCTTAGTTTTAGCAGCTTTCAACCGGGAAGCAGTCTCAGGTGATGGAATCAGGCAGGAGTTCAGTCGACATCTACCACAGTGGAGATGAACTAGGTGATGATGAGATTTCCTCCAGGTGACTGCCAGGCTGTTGTTGACCTTTACCTTGCAGTAGCATGGTCTCTTCGTGGCTGCAAGGGACTGTCACACCTTGTGCTGGGCTGCAAATTCATACACAGACTGGTTAAGGATACATTGCATAGGCTTGGCAGTCTGTGACTCCACTAGTTTTTAAGACTGTTTAGACAATAATCCAGGACAATTTACCAAGATGACAACTGTTTAAACTACAGTTTTTAATAAATCTAGGATTTTCTAGGCAGAAATAGAGGGCTCAGGTGTGTACTATTTTTTCCCATGCCTTTCCCTTCTGTCAATTTTACCACATTTTTAAAAAGGTGACTCTGGTCCCTTGTTCTTCAACGGGGAAGATGGACGAAGATTCATCTTCTGTCATTTCTTTAAGCTGATTCAGGGTTGTTGATTGTACCTAGCCAGGAAGCTATAACCTTAGCCCATTTTACAAAGAGGTTACCAGGGTTAAATGTCATTAAGAACAATATTTTAACTTTTGACATATGCACAGACCTTTTGTTCTGGCTACAAGAGTGGAGCTTATTTAGCACTCTGGTTTGTTAAAGCATCTTTCTGGATGGTTTAGGAATGTGATCTCTAGTTATCCTAACAATGTGAGAGTTCACTATGCAGCCCTTCAGACAGATATCAATAGAAACACACTCTCAGGTTTACAAACATTTTTCCTGAGCAGATGAATTTCATGTAGCTGGTTTCAGCTAAAAAGTTACTGCCAATTAGAGCTTTTGGCACATACAGGGGTTGGGATCCAAACTATCCTCCATATTCTACAACCTTAGCTTTTTACTACTATCACAGATGACCGACAAGTTCCTGTCGCTTACAAGGTAGATAGTCATAGACATTAGGCATGCTTACAATCTATCTTTCCATTAACTTCTGGCTCTGACCAATTTTTGAAGGGCCGCACACAAATGACTCTAGGATCTGATATTATTTCTGCAATCCAAGCAGTGGCTTACAGTCTCTGAATGCTCCTCCATTGCTTTCATCCCAGAAGTGTCTTCTCCACACTGGGAAAAATGCCTCATTGGCATTTCTCTTAGTTGGTTGCTGGACTTGAACTCAGGGCCTGAGTGTTGTCCCTCAGCTCTACAGCTCGAGGCTAGCACTCTGCCACTTTTGAATCCTAAAGCAGCACTGCTTGCTCTTTCAGCTTTCTGCTGGCTGAGTAGAGGTGACATTCTCATATGGACCTTTTTCTACTCGGGCTGGCTTCGAACCGGTTTGCAGATCAATGAGTCTCTTAAAGGCCACTTTACTCAAATTAAAAGCAACAAGGTGGTCAACATAGAAGTAGCTTTTAAGCATGTTCTTACCTGAAACATATTAAGTGCTAAAGTTACATGTGACAAACTTTCAAGAATCCTCCCTCATTTTTGTGGGCCTGATGGGAACTGTTACCAAAAAACCTATGAGAGCAAACTGAAATGGGAATTAAGCAATTATTTTGGTAATTCTAATTTTTCCTTTTTGCACTTTGAGGCAAATGTTTAGAACAAATTTACTTTTAAACTTTATGTACAGAAATCAATTCCTAATTTGTAAGCCTCCTATTAATCTCTGTTTCAATATTCTATACTTTAGTTTTTGGTTGCATTATGAAAAATCCCTTGAACTCTCGATGCTATGTGTCACTCATTTCCTCTTGGATGCTTGTTTTAAAACAGATACACATTCAAACATTTAAACTCAAATAACAAATTTTTCTTTATGCAAAAATTACAATCACCATCACTGTACCAAGAAGCTAGACATAAAATACCTTTATGCCTTAAAAAAATTCCAATGGCAGAATATCATTGAGAGCAAATCACATTATACAAATAAACTTTTTAACCCTCTTCTTAGGGTCGCCTTAATTTTAATTTTAACACATCCAAGGGGCAGTTTTAGCAATGCTAATCAGATCATCACATCAATCATTTTTACCATTAGGTTTCCAGTGTCTATCTGCAGGGAAAGGGGACAGAATAAAGATGGGCCACTTGACCCTTCCTGTGGAATGGGCACGCACCCAGTCCAACTCTTTATGGTTAGATGAACTATGTTGGTGCCAGCTTGCCCTCTTTCGCCATGCATAGACTCCTCCCAGGGCCTGTTCCACCATGCATGTCCAGCAGAACTGTACTTGTGTCTGTTCACCCTTCACTCCTAAAAATGAGTCTTCTGTTGGCTTCTAATTTTCTCCTTTTTGTTAAGCCAGATATCTTGATTACAGTGTTGATTATGCATTCTAAAATACCAGATTTTCTAATTTTCAAGTTAAAGAATCCTTAAAAAGCCATTAAAAACAATGTGTAAATTCTTCAAAAGATTTTGGTAATGTCCAAACCTTATAACCTTTTGAATTTTAAACTTAAACTCACCCAATTGTTATAGCATGCTGACAATTTATATCATGAACATGTTCACAAACACATACAAAACACACTCACACAGATCTTTAAGCATGCAAAAATAAAAATCAGTTGTTTTTAGACATTCTAAAGTTTTCAAACAAAAAATTAAGACAATATTTCTTTTAAACTAAGTAACTTTGTTGAGTTTCGTCTTCCCAGGGCTTGCTTGTTTAGCAAGGAATTTTACCAATTGGTATTTTGAATGTCTTCTGTTGGGGGAAGGCTGGGGGTGACGGGGGTCACCTGAAACTAAACTGGCCTGATTTTTTTAATCAATTTTAGATAAAATCACTTTACATTTTTGGGACTAGCTGAAAAGTCAAAACCAGCCACATAGCCTTCTCTGTGACTCAGGCCAGCTGGAGGCTGGAGCTTTTATTTCCCCAGAGATGTTCAAATAAATAAGAAAAACGCAAAACCAAAAACATACATTTAAAACTAATACCAATTCTAAAACAGAACTAGAGAAGACAACAATCAAAGGCTGCCTTTGTCTCTACCAGAACTCTGTGCCATTCTCACTCAGCAAACTGTATTCAGAGTGTTCTGAGTGAGCCTGCCACTCTCACCCAGAACTTCCCTATCTCAGGAAACATAAAACAGAGAACAGTCAAATCTCAGTGAATGGGGTGACATCTCACCAACATTTGTTTACCCAGGGTCCTTCCAAGGTGGAAGGGAAGTCCCAATCATTTTGTAGCAAGGGAAATAAATCCCCTCTGACTGGTAGATTCTCCCCCATACTCACACCTCCCTGGGCCAAGGCCTAAGGCTAAGATAAACACCTAATGACAAACAGAACACTCAACACAAAGACACAACTTACAAAGGCACGCTGCAGCATTGTAAATTACCAACCAGAAAGTGCCAGACTATAGATGGAGAGTTTCCCCTAAAACAGAAAACTTCCCAATACAGATGGAAAACTTCCCAAAAAAATGTCTGCATGAAAGTGTGAGACTACAAACGCAACATTTCCCAAAAAAAAATGTCTGTACTAAACAGCAATCTAACCAGAGGGGTCTGGGGACGTCTCCTCACAGACCCCGTTGGCAGTCTTATAGCGCGTCCACCAAGACTCCTTGCCACCCAGAATACAGACTCCGTGGGAAAACAGAATTACAGATACAGAACCTACAGGCAACCAACTATACAGAACAGCAATGCCTTGACTTAACAGATGGGTTTTTTGGGACTCTGTGGTGGGGCGTCTGGAAGGTCTCATGAGGGGGATTCCAGATGAGCCCCCAAAAATGTTGCATGGACTTGGGAACCCCGAAAGACCACCAGAGACATCGACCAATGCGAACAGCAAAAGAGTCCTTTATTTGCAAGCTCAAGCTTGTTCCTCCATGCACCCGGTAACCTGTGACAGTAAGAGACCCGAGCACAAAATCAGCACAACTTTTATAGTATTGAACAAACAAGTTTAGGGAATTTCCACACAAGCAGTTACATGATTGGTTTGAGGCCACCCTAAGTACACTGCCCTTTTTATGAACTATTGGTATGTTCTGTTCCTGGAACACTTGGGTAACTGTTCTGCTTTCTTAAGGGTGGGCAGAGTTGTTGGCAACCTGTGTTTTTTCTCTCTCTCTTGGAGTTAATCTGAGGGCAGCCTCCTCAAGATGGTGGCATTAATCTCAAATTGGAGTTACTTTAGCTCTTTAGCCTGAATAAACTACAGCATACCACATACAAAGCTTTGGTAAAACACAGGTCTGTCTTACAATGTTGGACCAATAAGAGTGTATGTCTAATGATGTTGCAGTTGTGTCTTAAGGTGTGTGGAGTTTTCCATCCTTATGATCTTATAATGATGAAATTGACTAACTACACAATTACCTGGGCAGATCCTTGCTGAGACCTATATATATTAAATCACAGCTTAACAAAGAACAATATTTACAATGAAATATGTTGACCAAAATTATTTTTACCTGATTCAGTGTGTTTTTTAAACTCTATATCACATGTACAACTTCCTCATTCCCTTCTGTCTCATTATGTTGTCTTTCTTTGTTTTGGTTTTGTTTTCAGAACCATGGTGTTACAGGGTATTTCTTATTTTCTTGTCTTCTAGTCTTCAGAAAGTCTGCAGTTAAATAGGCTTAAGTTCCTTTTGTTAGAAAATTAAAAGCAATTGGGTGGGGTCTTCATCATAATTTTGTCATGATCTCAAATACGTTTTCATATCTAACATTTGACTTGTATAATCTCACTTCAATCTTTTCCAAAGGACACTTTAGTGGAAGGAGGAAATTCAAAGTGGATTCTGGTAGATAATTTCTGGTACATATTAAGGTAAGCAACTCCAAAATTATTCATTAGAAAGATGAGTTGAAAGTCATCTTTTTACACACTGATACTCTTTCCTCAACGAAACCAGAGGATTTTAAATAGCTAATATTTTTTAAGTTAATGGGCAGTAATGTGCACGAATTTTCTAGAAATAAAATGATCACTCATGAAACCTTACTGATACTTCAAAGAATACTTTCAATAAGAAGAATCACCTTCAGACATTTTCACCCAATGTGTATCTTCCTGGTAACAGAACACCAAACTAGATTAAGACATCTAATAGATATCTAATTTTTGTTGCCTTTTTGCAATACTTCTTTCTTCTCATATTGATTAGTATGAAGTCTATGACCATTATAAAATCATATTTGTAATAAAAGTTACTAGATGGGACCTTCATGGATGAGATGGTGTGGAGTTTCTGGTGTAGTCCTGTCTCGTTCAAAGGAGGAGTTGGTATTGGCCAACCTCTGTGGTGGAGCAGAGCGGGGCTTTGAGGGTGAAAGCCAGTCTGTGTAGGGCTTTGAGACAGCAGGGAAGGGACAGGAATGGCTAAACTTGTTAGGGACATGGTCTCTTGTGGAGTAGGCAAGATTTAAGATGGAGGCTGGCAGGGAGACAGGTTTTCAGTTGAAGAAGGCGGGTTCACTGGGGAGGAGTCTGTTTGGGGCAGACCTTTTGGAAGGAAGAACAAGGCTACAAAGGAGGAGCTTACTTAGAGGAGCGGTGCTGGTAGAGCACTGTGAGCCCTTGTGGGATATGTAGGGTGAGGTTTCCCATAAGGCAGGGCAGGGAATGGAGGCAAGAGGCAGACAGAAGGTGGGGATTCTGGTGCAGGAATGTGCAGCTATGAGGGAGAGGCCTTTCAGGTTCTAGATTTGAGAGGGCAGGGTGGTACTAGGAAGACATGGGCTAGTAAGGGGCAGGGTTTCTGGTGGAGAATGGCAGGCCTTTGGGAAGTGTGTTAGGGTGGAGGTGGAGTTTCCTACAGAGCAAGATGTAGTCACAATGTATGTAGGAGTTTTTCAGGACCAGAGCTTTGTGAGAGCAGTGATAGTATCCAGTGCTCTAGAATAGTTAGGATGGGGTTTCTGGTGTAGCCAGTCACAACTCGAAAAGAGAAGTTTTGGTGGGGATCTCAGTGTTGCAAGTCAGGACATGGACTTTGGACAGGGTTTCCAGTAGGGCAAAGCAACCTTCAAAAGGGACTATGGAGGGAGTGTTTTACAGTTGAGCCTGGTGAGACTTCCAGAGGGAGGGCAACTGGTGCAGTGTTTTCCAGTGGAGCAATGTGGGTGTTGAGAGATGGAGTAGTGTGGGTTTTCTGGGGGAGTTTTTCTGGAACAGGGCAGGGCTTGGAGCCATGGGGCTAGTTGAAGGAGGAGCTTTGAGAAGGAGTGGAAAGGCTACAATGGTGTAGGATAATTATGGGCAGGGTATCAGGTGGAGTATCGTGTAGATCTTAGGGAAGAGCCAATAGGGGTTGGGTTTATCTGGGGAGCAAGGCAGAGCATTGAGAAGGTAGATGTGGGAGGTGAAGAGTCTTGTGGAGGAACAGGGCTGGCTCTCCAGGCAGGAGATGGGCTGTGTGAGAAGCTTCTGGCCAAGCAAGGTGGGGCTTCAAGGGAAGTTATAGGGAGGTGAAGGGTTTTTGATATAGCACGATGGGCTTTGTGGGAAGAGGTAGGTTCAGGGCTGTGTTTTAGAATTTAGGCCACTTAGAAGTAGGCTAGTTATGGGCAGAGACTCTGATAAAATCAGGAGGAGCTCCAGGGAGAAGGCTGGTTGGGGGTGGGGAAGAAAGGGAAGGGAGGATCTTGGAGGTAATAGAATATGGGAGCAATGGGACTGAGAGGGACTAGAGTAGTTAGGAGCAGGGTATCTGGTGGATGAGATGGGGCTTCGAGCGAGGAGCCCCATGTAGGCCGGGTTCTTGGTGTAGTATGTTGGGACATGAAAGGAGATATAGATGTAGCCTGGTATCTGGTGGTGCAGAACAGGGATTCCAGGAAGGGGTGGAGTGGAAGAGGGATTTTACTATAGCAGAGAAGGCGTTTCAGTAAAGCGTCTTGTTGCAGTTAAGCCTTTGAAAGTTTATAGCAGGTCTACCAGGGGTAGGTTAGTTTAGATTAGGCTATTTAAGGAGGAAGCTGCCTGGAAGTGGGTTTCCAGTGGATCCAGTCAAGTTTTATGGGATGGGGGGGATAGGAAAGGGGCAAGACAGTGCAGAGTGAGGCTACAAAAAATGAACAGTTACCACGAATAAATACCATATAAGAACACCATTTTCTGTCAGTGTAGTCTTATATTACTTTTATGTATGCAAGAGATGCTGGAGAAAGTAAACAAGTAATAATCCTTCCTAGTGAAATTTTTCTTTATTCTAGTTGATTGAAAATAAAACTACAGGACGCATCAGGCTCAGAGGCACACAGGAGACTAAGACACATGAAGGACTAGAATTCATTCCCCAGAACCAACATTAAGGACCACAAATAAAAGTTTAAAATGTCTCACTTGGTCATAATGGACAATATTGTCTTAAAATTGTGAATGAACAGAACTTTTACTCTGACCATTTTAGAAATCCTAAAACTAAGTAAATAGTAATGTTTTTAACTTTATACAATATTGGAACATGTACTAAAAATAATTAGGAAAATATAAAACTGTACGCAGAATGTCGTTTTCCAGTATCAATTCAAATCTAAAAGAATTTAAAACCAGAAAATTGCCATATAGTGAGGTTGCAGCATGGTTTCTTTTCCATCATCAAAATGGTGACTTAAGCAATGTGTCTTTATCATTGGATGCATCGATGTTAAAACATATCTAAGAATATGAAGCACTACTGAAGAAACTCAGAAGGATCTATGAAATGATGTTGGAATAAAATTAATGACTAATTACAGCAGGAATTGATCTTCACTAGGGCCATAAATACTTTCCAGAAGAAAAGGCTACATTGAAAAATAAACAGTGAAAAGGAAGCAGGTAGGCAGACCTTGAAGTAAACATTATCCAATGAACAACATCTAATGAGGCATGATTGCAATCTTCTTTTACATAAGTTAGAGTTACTGACCTATGTTCTTCCCTAATGCCAAATAACAAAGTCATGAAAATGCAGTAATCATTTTCAGGACATTGGAATTCAATGAATGTATTGCTAGAATGTAAAGATAGATGTCTGATCTAAGGCGTGAAGAAAATATCCCCGATCTCTGGCCCTCCGCTGTGAGAAGTGTACAAAACAAAGCACAAGGAGAATGGACAGAAGTACAGTAGTGCGCACCAGTAGTTCCCAAGATGCATTGATAGATGTAACAGGGGAGAATATCAACAAGATCACCATAGGACTTAGCATGGAGAGTAGAAAGAAGAACAGTGAAAATGCAAGGAGAATTGCAAAAGATTCCCTTGCATATTTGGCAGAAGAGTGCATGGCATTGAGGTCTAAACTACGTGGAGGTATTATAGAAAACTACCTGTGCTCATATGGTGCCACGAGAAGTGAAGAACTTATGATTTACAAGACATTGAATAATCATAAATGTCTTGCTTCAGTAGTGCAGAGTTAAACCTTGATAAATTCTGTTTTGAAACACCTAACAAAGTATAAAACCAAGACAAGAAGATTCAAATTATATATACGTGATTTGACTGTTTGCAACAATAGAGTTCAAAAAAATCAAATCACATAATGTGGATGTAAAAGGATAACATTACTAAGGTAATCTTTATACAATACACATTTTATGTGAATAGTCCTGATTATAAATGATTTGTTTTCCTTACAGATTTTGGATGCACAATACCAACAAAAAACAAAAACAAAACAAAATAAAAAACACTTGGCAGCTAGATGCTTGTGCCTCATCCCTATTCCTATATAGTCACGAGCCTGAGATTGGAAGATCATGGTTCACAGATGGCTGGGGTAGCAATCCATGAGACATTTATGTTTAATTATTCAAAGACAGAGTGAAACCTTGGTTCAAATAGTACAGACTGAGTCATTCATGAGTGAAAAAACCAAGCAAGAGTTTGAGGCTCTGAGTCAAGTTTCATTACTGTGTGTGTGCACGCATGTGCGTGTGCGTGCGCGTGCGCGCGCACACACACACACACACACAGAAATGGAATGAGAGAAGAAGAGGGAGAGATAAAAGGGAATATTAAGAGTTTAAGGACTATAATAAGCATATATTAATAAAAATGAGGGAAACCATGGAACCTATGGTCTTTGAGTCTGGCTTCCTTCACATAATATGATTGTTTTCCAAGTCTTTCATTTTCTTATGAAAGGGGCTTTGTGATTCTTTCTGATAGAAGCATAAAATTCCATTGTGTATATATACCACATTGTCTTGATCCATTCATCTATTGAGGGGCATCTTGATTGGTTCCAATAATGCTGCCAGAAACAAAGTTGTAGATTTAGTGTGTTTAACTTGAGATCATTTTGACAAATGCCCAAGAGTGGGATTGCTGGTTCCAGAGCTATGTACATTTGACCTTACAAAATAATGTTAATTGAAATGAATTCCAAGACATAAAAAAAAGTTGTTTTTTTTTTCAGATGTCAACCTTGATGTCGGTAGAGTGTCTAGATCATATTTTATTTGATTTGTCTTTTGTCATTGTTTATCCCTTGCAATCTCTGTCTTGATTCTGGTACCTTCCACCTTGTATATAGATTTATCTGATTTGTATAAGTAAAGGGAAAAATATAGTGCTGAAAGAAGTACAAAGAGTGATGCATTGCAACAATGATATTCACAAGACACTATATCAGAAATGAAATTTACAACTTTGGGGTGGGGAGGAGGTGTACGGGGTGGGAAGGGATAGAAGAACAACACGGTGTGGGTAACAATATTCAATAAGGAATGTACCTTACTCATGTAAGTGTAACCCCTCTGTATAGTATTTTTGAAATAAATTTAAAAATTGAACCTATCCTAGAAAATATATAGTTTTCAAAATAATACATCTGTCACAGTACTTGTGAGGGGTTCTAGAGTCAAGCTGTTAGACTTGGAAAAGGATAGATTGGGAAGCCATCTCAAACAGCAATCAAAAGTCTGAGAACTGTGCTCAGGAAAGGTCAGTCAAGGGAAGACAGGGGTATGAGTCATTACCTCAAGAGTATTTAAGTTAGAGCTGTTGGACACTAAAAGATTGAGACTTTGGAGACAAGATGGATGTCTGTGCTATGGTTGTAATGACTATTGCTCCTTTGCTCCCTAAAAATAAAGGCATTCAATTATCACCATGTATCCAAACACTACCTCATGTTAATAGTTGCAACCACAAGCTAGATTGATGTCTTAGTTTGTCAACATACTTGTAGCCACTAACCCACCCCCCCCACCCACTGTAGTAGAATGAATATAAAACATGTTTAGGAGGATATGGGGATCCAGAAGCTGGCAATGAGAATTTGGATCCTCTGATGTCATCTTTCCTATCACTTCCTGTGAATTCTCAGTTCTTTGGCCAGGTATCCTATCATCTTTGCTGTCCCATGGTTGTGGTAAGTGACAGTACTGATATTCTGAACACCTCAAAACAAACCATGAGAAAACACTTCCTCAAAGAACATTGACGTATGTATAAGAGCACCTGGAAAGATACCAAACATCAGCAGTCACCCAGTGATCCTCTAGCAAGAATGTACAATTCAGGAGTATCTTTACTTCTGATAATATGAGATGGATAATTGTCCCTTTTGTATATATGGTATTTGATATTGCATACATTTTTAGAACCACATATACATTGTGAAATAATGTGATTTATTTCACAGGTCACAGACCATGTCACTGGATTGATAACCCTAATGCCTTATCTCAGGTGCCTGATTCAGATTTAGATGAGTGTGAATTGCCTAATTATGAATATTTCTCCATGAAACTCAACAACACAGAATGAAGTGTCAGTGTCAGGCCATTCTATACTTGCAAGGATTTTTTCATATATTAGAATAATATACACTAACACTGCTCAGCACTCGTGGCACATTGATGTGTTATATGTTCTTCAGATCAGAAATAGGCTATAGCTTAATGTAGAATGATGGGCTATACATTTTCAACAAAAAAGTGATGATTACCTCCTGCAATTATTATCAGTGAAGAATCCTTCCTATACATTTTACTGACTTAGATTCTGCTCTGTGCCTTACCATTATCAGGCAGGGTCACACTATATCGAGCTACAATACTGCAGCAACCTTAGCTGCCTTTGAATTTTAAATCCAATATTGATACCAAGGTCAACTCTGCAACTCTAATCACATAGACAGTGGACAACTGAACTTTTCAAGCCTGGTTAAAAATTCAGCTATTACTGCTCATTGTCAGTGTTAAAGATCTCACTCCTTTAGATTTATTGTCTATCTTCTAGTATTTCCAACACTGCCTTAGATGTTGGTTTTTGAAGTAGATCTTTTAGTTTGCATTTGATTTATGGAGGTGCTAGTGATGTCAGTTGAATTGAATATATAAAAATGTAAGTTATTTGATGTTTTGACATATGAATTTAATTTTGGCAATTGAGGAAGTGAATACACATCACTCACAAAAGTTGCTTTATGTGTATTGGTATTGCTATATTGTGAACTTCCTAAAAGCCAGCAATGGGATCAAATGTCCCAAATCCCATTACTTCTGTCACTGAGACAAGGCTAGAAAGGTCCAGACCAATTGTCTCTTCATAGAGAGAAGCTATCTACAAAGAAGCAGGAGAGAATAGCAAATAAAGCAAATGAGTCTCCCAACAGTTTATTTTATTTTTTTATTTTATTTGATAACATACTGTACCGAGGGGTTACAATTACATGGGCAGGATAATGCATACGTTTCTTACCAAGCATTGCAGCCTCCTCCTTTGTTTACCCTTCACCTCCCTTCCCAGCCACCCCCCGCCCCCCCACCCAATCCTTCCCCCCCCCACACCGACATTGTAAAGCTCGTTTTTGACATGGCATTTTGTACTTCTCATTGTTGCAACAGGTCCACCTGAATCCTTAAACGACTTGTTTGTCCCCATCTCCTCCACAAGTTATACTTACATCAAATATAGTGAAAGCGGGGGTTACACTGTGGGGGAGGGACATACAAATCAACAAAGAAATAATCTTATAAATGCATTAGAAACACATGCATAAAAGAAAAAAAAACATTAAAATACGTATTCAAGTGTTCGTTTTCCTAACATCACATTATCTGAACTTTTCCGCTTGACTCATACATATACTAGATATTGCAAATAAGGGAAACCATGGGACCTATGTTTCTTTGGGCCTGGCTTACTTCACTTAACATAATTTTTTCCAAGCCTTTCCATTTCCTAACAAATGGGGAAATGTCATTCTTTCTGATGGAGGCATAGAATTCCATTGTGTATATATACCACATTTTCTTGATCCATTCATCTACTGAGGGGCATCTGGGTTGGTTCCATATCTTAGCTATGGTAAATAATGCTGCAATAGACATAGTTGTGCTGGTAGCTTTAGTGTGGTCTTGTTTGTAAACATTTGGGTAAATGCCCAAAAGTGGGATTGCTGGGTCATAGGGGAGTTCTATGTGAAGTCTTTTGAGGAACCTCCATACTGCTTTCCAAAGTGGTTGAACAAGTTTAATTCCCACCAACAATGAAGTAAGGTTCCTTTCTGTCCGCATCCCCTCCAGCATCTGTTGTTGTTAGAGTTCTTGATATTTGTCGTTCTAACTGGAGTGAGGTGGTATCTCAATGTTGTTTTGATTTGCATTTCTTTTATGGCTAGGGAGGTTGAACATTTCTTCATGTGTCTATTGGCCATCCTTCTTTCTTCTTCAGAGAAGTTTCTCTTTAAGTCTTTCGCCCACTTATTTATTGGGCAGTTGTTTCTTTGAGGATTTGTTGTTGGGGGGTTTAATTTTTTGAGTTCCAAGTATATTTTTGATATGAGACCGTTTTCCGTTGTATGGCTAGTAAAGATCTCCCAATCTGTGGGCTTTCTATTGATCTTGCTAGCTATGTCATTTGCCCTGCAGAAGCTCTGCAACTTCATGCAATCCCATTTGTCCAACCTTTCTTTGATTTGTTGTGTTTCTGGGTCTCTATTCAGAAAATTTTGGCCTGAGCCAAGGAGACCTAGGGTTTCTCCTATTCCATCCTGTAATGTTTTCAGAGTGTCTGCTTTGAGTTCAAGGTCTTGGATCTATTTGGAGTTGATTCTGGTGCAGCGTGATATATAAGGATCTAGCTTTAGTTTTCTACATGTAGTTAAGCAAATTTTGCCAGCACCATTTACTGAAGAGGCTGTCTTTCTTCCATTCTATTGTTTTAGCTCCCTTATCGAAGATTAGATGGCTATAGGTCTGTAGTTTCTATTCTGGGATTTCTATTCTATTCCATTGGTCCTGAGGTCTGTTCTTATGCCAATACCAAGCTGTTTTGATTACTATGGCTTTATAGTAGAGTTTAAAATTTGGTATTGTTATTCCTCCAGCAGTGTTCTTTCCGTTGAGGAGTGTTTTTGTTATTCGGGGTCTTTTATTGTTCCATATGAATTTTTGGATTGCCTCTTCTATTTCCTTGAAGAATGAGGGTGGAATTTTGATAGGTATTGCGTTGAATTTGTAGATAGCCTTGGGAAGTATTGCCATTTTCACGATGTTAATCTTTCCAATCCAGGAGCATGGGAGGTTTTGCCATTTTTTAAGTTCTGTGTTTATTTCCTTTTTCAAGATTTAAAAGTTTTCATCATAGAGGTCCTTCACTTCTTTAGTTAAGTTAAATCCTAGG
>NW_024871971.1:0-15650 GCF_019054845.1 Dipodomys spectabilis
CTGTTTTCTCCTGTGTGCTCTATGTGTTTTTTAACCTCTTGGTGGGTTTTGACTGGCACCTATAGGAGATTCAGTCTTTTATAAGCCTGTGTTTTGAGTTAGAAGTGGGTGAAATTTTTCTTTACCACATTTCTTCTTAAGTTCAGATGGCTGCTTTTTAAATTGAACGCAGTTGGAATTTGGGGCCCCAAGCCCCTTTGCATGTTTCTCCAGAGATATGAACACATTTTCCAGGTGGTTAATGTGATTACTTACTTGTCATTTTCTGTCTTTCTCCTCCATGGACATTCCTTTTCCCAATGTCCATTTTGCTTGCAATAAGCACACTGGTTTAATCCTACAGGTTCCCTACTGCCATTTTCAAATGAATTTTACTGTCTTTGCCAAAGGTTTCTTGATCCCTATTCTGGTCATCCTACCAAAATTCAAACTCCCTTCTTAGACTCTTTTTTTCCAAGTTATCTCTGTTATCAAACACCCACTGGGCAACCATTTCCAACATAGAATACACCTTTCCCTCAAAACCTTGTAACTTTTGAAGCTTTCTTCTAATATCTGTGGCTGACTGGGTAACAAAGGCCATGTATAGGGATCTTTGATTCTCCAGGGCTTCAAGATCTATAGGCCTATAGGTCCTATAGGCTTCTGGGAGAAGTTCCAGAAAAGCATTAGAGTACTCACTGGGAAACTGTCCCATCTCACTCAATTTAGATTGATGACTAGGCTTTCTAGCCATTGTGGTATCCCTGCTCACCGAACCTGGCAATAATTGGTAAGCACCTCCATACCTTGATCGCTGTTAGACTCAGCTTGAGTAAATCTCGGGAAAGAGTTGTTCCACATGGTCTGGTTCAATAGTGTGGCTACTGTGTGTTCCAAGGACCACCTTTAAGTCACTGAGCAGGATTCACTCCCTTTTCTACCAGGTGAAACACACCTGTAAAATTTGCTGACACTCATCCCAGCTGTGCTTGTGTGTGAAAATTACTGCCTCTAATAAGGTAATGAGCCCCTGGTTTTATTTTTACTGAAAAGGATGGGTTTTGCTGTTTCCAGTTATACAGGTCACTAGTTGTAAAGGGAACATATATTAGAAAGGGGGCCTGCCCACCATCTCTTCCATGTTCCTGTCTCAAGAGTAATAACGGCAACATACCACATTGTACCACCTCAGGCTGGTACAAGTAACCACTTTTGGTATGGGAGGACTTTAGATTAGAGGTGCTGATGGCAAAGAATAGGAGAGAGAGTACATCAGTGCATCTTCCTCTGAAGGATTCTGTAACCCTGGAGGAGAATATTTTTTGGATATGACAACTTTAGGCCTGTTCTCCCATCCTGAGAAAAGGAGTAAACAGAGGTGCATACAAGACACAGATAAAACTATCAGCATACACACACAGACCAAGAGCCACAGACACTTAACTCACATGTCCCACACCCCTCAATTTTGACCTCTACAGAGATCCCAGATGACAGAGAGAACATCCCAGATTGCCTCTTGAGGATGCTGTAGATGACCTCTGGAGGATGTCACATATATCCTCCCTAGGAGGCCCTAGATGACCTCTCATGGAGGTTCCAAATGGCTTCCCAAGGAAGTGTCAGATAACCTCCAAAGGAGGCCCCACATGTCCTCTCAATGAGGCTGAGATTACCTCTTGAGTAGCTCCCAGAAGGCCACTCAAGTAGGCCACATATGAACTCCAGAGGAGGTTCCAGATAACCCTCTTGAGAAAGTGACAGATGACCTCCAGCGAAGGTCCTATATACCTTCCCAGGGAAGTCTGAGATGGTGTCTGAAGACAGTCAGATTTTTCATCAAGGTTACCCGAGATGACCTCCCAAAGAAGCTCCACATGACCTCAGGACGTCATCCTAAATTGCCTCTTAAGGAATCCCCAATGACTACTTTTGAATAGGTCTCAGGTGGCCCCCTGAGGAAGCCCCAGATGACCTCTGGAGAAAGTCCAAGATGGCCACTGGAGAAGGCCCAAGATGACCTCCAGGGTAGGTCTCAGATAGCTTCTCAAAGAAGTTGCAGATGCACTCTTGATGAAGTTTCAGATGGCTTCCCAAGAAAGCACTACATGAACTCTCAAGGAGATTCCAGATGGCTTCCAAAGGAAGCCTCACATGACCTCTTAAGGAGTTCCCAGATGGCTTCCCAAGAAAGCCACAAATGACCTCTAGAGGGGTCCCAAAAACAGGCTGGCAAGCTTGCCCAGATGCACCCCTAGAGGTACCTACATGACTTTTGTCCATGTTGGTCCTCTGGAGACAAACACTCGAGGCCCTGAACGCTGACGCTCTCACCTATGGGATTTTCCCCTGGGGCCAAGCCCTGATGCCATCCAAACTGATTAATCTCCGTGGGGGTCTCCAAAACTTAGGACCTCTATTGTTCAAGAGAATCCATCGAGACACATTCAATATTATAAATGTTCTCCAAACCACCAACCCCCAAAGTTATGATATCCAAAGCTCCAAACATCAAAGGGCAAGACTTTTTGTCCCCTTCCCTTTGTCTCTCCTTCGCTACAGACCTATACTTCCTTTGAAGTCTTTCCCTTTTTCCCTTCTACCAATTCCTTCTTCTCTTCAGGCCTCTCTACTCTCCACAGGCCTGAACACTTTTGCCTGTGTAGTCAGTTGCCATCCTTCACTTCCTGCTCTTCCTAAACTTCCTCTCCTTTCAGGCCTTTCCCCTTTTGCTCTCACACCACTTCCTTCCTTCCATGACTTTTCAATTTTTATCTTTCCTTCCATTGCTCTGGACAAGCAGCACATATAAAGTCTGTACCCCTTCTCCACTCCAACTGCTAACAGTTATCAACTGTCACATCCCAAACTCCCCACAGCCCAATCACTTCTTAACAGCTCAACACTTGGTGATTAATGTACCAGCCCCTCCCACAGAATGCCCTGTCCTCTCCAGCTGGCCAGGAGATGGGGCCAGGCTGATTATTGGACCCTATAGATTATCGGGGCCCTGCTGATTATTACCGTATCCTCCTTGTGAACTAGTAACAATTGAAATTGGAAATTTGATTGTAATATTGCCAACTCATTGTGACGTCACAAACACATTTTGACATCATCATTAGCACGACATCACAAACCCATTGTGACAATATTGTCATTGTGACATCATGATTCCATTGTGACATCTCAAATCTATTATGACCTCTTAGCTCCTTTGAAAAATCACATGCCCTTTTCAACATTACAGTCCCTTTGTGTACCCAAATCCTTGTTGTTAACTAATGACAATTAGTTAACCAGACATGCCAGATATGCCATTATAACATCAAAAAGTGTTTGTTGTATCCTCAACAGTGTGAAATCACATTTTCATTATGAGAGCGTCAGCTCATCTTGACATCACCAAACTCAATGACATAATCACATTATGACAATTGTCATTGTGACATCGTAGACACCTTGTGAATGCCTATTCTGTGATTTCATTGTATTTCAAATGTGGCATGAGAGTTGATATCAGAAACACAATTTTGTGCCTACATAACCATTTTGACATCATAATCACGTTGTGACATCACAGTGCCCTTGTGATATAGCTAATACCATGTGATATCACAAACCTCTCCTATCTTCATAACCTCTGTGACATGCTGACATTGTGATATCTAAGAGCTTTTTGCCCTCATAATTTGTTTCCAACCTCATATTTCATGTATGACATGAGATACCAGAAATCCACTGTGACATCATGACCATTGTGACATCACACTGACAGATGTCATGAACATCGTGTCACATTGTGACATCACAAAAAGTTTTGATGTCACATATAGTTGGTGATGCCATACAGGTAAGGGGTCACAGTAGGTCTATAATGTCACAATTGGTTGGTGATATCCAAATGGCATAGTTTCTGTTGTCATGAAATCACAAAGAATATGAGTTCACAAATGGACTGTGGTATCTCCAAAGGCATGTGTTGTCACAAATGTGATGAAGTCCTAGGAGGATTGTGATGTCATAGTGTGACACAATTGTCATGATGTCTGTCAGTATGATGTCACAATGGTCATGATGTCACAGTGCATTTCTTATATCACATATCATAACTGAAATATTATGTTTGAAAAAAGATTACGAGCTCATAAAGGGCGTAAGACATCACAATTACAGCAAGTCACAAGACTTATGAGGACAGGGCATGTTTGTGATGTCACAGTGTGTTAGTGATATCACCATGGCACTGTGATGTCACAGTGATTGTGATGTCATATACTTATGAGATCACAATGATTTTCTGATATCAACCGACATGCCACATTTAAAATAGAATGAAATAAGAGAATAGGCATTTACAATGCGTCTATTACCTCACAATGACAATATAATATCATAATGGTATGAGGTCATTTTAAATTGGTGATGTTGCAAGGAGGTGATGGTGTCATAATGAATATGTGTTGTCACACTGGTGATGGATTCACAAAGGGTTTGTGATGTTACAATGGCATATATGAATTCAATTGTCATGTGTTCAAATTGAGGGTAAGGGTACACGAAGGGACTGTGATGTCACAAATGCCTTATGTGTTTTCAAAGGTACTTAGGGGTCATGATAACTTTATGATTCACAGTTGTGATGAGGTCACAATGGGTTTTTGATGCTATAATGATTTTGTAATATCTGAAACACATATCCAATTTGAATTGCTACTATTTCACATTGTGCATACAAATTCACTGATGGAGCTTGAGGTCCTAAGGAACATGAATTTTTTTAAATGTTATGAGGTCATATTAGGTTTTTGAAAACACAGTGGGACTGTGATATCACCATGGCAGTGTCAACTCACTCCTTCATGTCAGAATATAGTTTTGGTGTCACAAATAGTTGATGATGCCACATTGGTGATGAAGTCACAAAAGATTGGTGATGTCACAATGTGCTGGCAATGTCACAATGATATGATCGTTCTCAATTGTCTTTAAATTACAATGAGTATATGAGTTCACAAAGGTACCGTGGTTTCTACAAAAGTATGTGTTGTCACATATTGAAATCCTAAAAGGTTTGTGATGTCAGAATTTGACACAATGGTTATGACATCTGGCAGTGTGATGTCACCATTGTCATAATGTCACTGGGAATTTGTGATATCAAATGTCATATGTGAAATCTAATGAGTCGCCAACAGATTATGAGGAAAAAAAGGAATGTCACAAAAGTTATGATGACAGGATAGGTTTGTGATGTCACGGTGTGTTAGTGATATCACAATGGCAATGTGATGTGCAAAGGGATTGTGATGTCACAATGGTTATGAGTTCATGATTTGTTTATGATATCCACCTATATGCCACATTTGTAGTAGAATGAAATCACAGAAAAGGCATTCATAATGTGTCGATGATACCACAATGACAATGTGAAATTATAACTTTATCATATTTTAGTTTTGTGATTTCACAATGAGCAGATGGTATCACAACGTCAATGTGATGTTACAGTTGTGATGACCTCACAAACTTTTTGATGTTTAAATATCATGTCTGATTCTCAATTGTCAATATTTCACAGTGGGGTTTGGGTACACAAAGGCACTGTGATGTCACAAAGCTATGTATTTTTCAAAGGTTATAAGAGGTCATAATAGATTTGGGATGTCACAATGTGATCCTGGTGTCTAAACAGCAATGTGATATCACAATGGGTTTATGATATCACAGTGGTTTTGAGGTCACAATGGGTTAGTTAGGTCATGAGTTTGTAATATCACAATTATTTGTCCAATTTCAAGCGCTACTAGTTCACCATCAGGACACTGTAATAACCAGCAGTACCCCTATAATCCACGGGAACAGATAGTCATCATGACCTCCTGGTCTGGACCACCAGAGGGGGGGTGCATGCCGCTGGAGTGGGCAGGAAATGCTGCTGAAGAGATAGGATGTTAAGCCCCACATGGTGAGCTGCCAAGAAGTTATTGGGCATGGACATTTGGGAAGTGATGATTGAAAACTGTTATGCAGGAAACATATTTTAGTGGGGGTAGGGCACAGCCTATATATAGGTTGCGTGTTCAGAGCAACAGAAGGGGGAAGAGAAAGGGGGAAGGCCTGGAAGGAAAGAAGTGTTGAGACTTCAGGAGGGTAAAGACCTGGGAGGAGAGGAAATTGAGGGAGAACAGGAGGTAAAGGACAGCAACTGGCCACCTGGACAGGGCAGGGAAGGCCTGTCAAGAGTACAGCAACCTGAAGAGAAGAAGGGAATGGTGGAAGGAAAAAATGAAAAGACCTGAAAAATAGGACCGGTCTGTAGAGAAGGAGGATGAAGAAAAGGAAAAAGCCCTGTCCTTTGAAGTGTGGAGCTTTGGAGATGATTATTTTGGAGGTTGGTTATTTGAAGACCAGTTAACAAATGGCTAGGCTGCTCTTTGGAGCTCTGAGGGTTCATCGTTGAAGCTGCAATTAGCTCTGGGCATCCAGCCCAGGTCAAGGTAGTCGCTTGTTACAAAATTTATGAAGACAAGACAGGTTTGTGATGTTACATTGTGTTAATGATATCACAATATCAATATGAGGTCACAAAGGGATTGCAATGTCGCAATGGTGATGTGGTCACAATGGGTTTCTGAAATCAACCTATATGCCACATTTGAGATAGAATGAAATAACAGAATAGGCAATCACATTGTCTCTATGACCTCACAATGAAAATGTGATGTCATAATGCTATGATATCATTGTCATTTTGGGATGTCACAGTGGGCTGATGGTATCCTACTAACAACAATGTGATCTCACTCTGTAGATGATGTCACAAAGAGTTTGTAATGGTACAATGGCATGCCTGATGTCAGTTGTCCTTTGTTCACAATGAGGATATGGTTACCCAAAGGAACTGTGGTGTTACAAACACCATGTGCTTTTCCAAAGGTGCTAAGAGATCACAACAGGTTTGGGATATCAGAAGGTGATCGTGGCAATGTGATGTCACAATAGGTTTCTGATGTCACAGTGGTCATAAGGTCACACTTGGATAGTGATGTCACAATGAATTTGTAACATCACCACTACATGTCCAATTTCATTCTACTAGATCACAATGAAGATACAAGTTCACATAAGGAGCTAGAAGTCAGAAAGGCCATAAATTTTGTAAAATATTATGAGGATATAATAGGTTGGTGAAAATGCAATGGGACAGAGATATCCCATTGGCAATGTGATGTTACCATTACATGAGATAGTATTGTTTTGAAGTCACAAATGGTGATCCATACAGGTGATGCGGTCACATAGTTTGTGATTTCACCATGGGGTGGTGATGTTATAATCTCATGCCAGATCTCTAATTGACAATGATTATATAAGTTCATAAGAGATAATGATGTATCCAAAGACATATGTTGGCACAAGTGTAATGAGTCTTAACAGGTTTGTGATATCACAATGTGAATAAGTGGTAATGATATCTGGCAGTGTGATGTCACAGTGGTCATGGTGTCATAGTGGATTTCTGATATCACATGTCATACCTGAAGTATGAGTTAAACAATTTATGAACTCAGTGATGCTGAAGAGATCACACTGGCAGCATGTCAAAACATTTATGAGGATAGGACAGTTTTGTGATGTCACAGTGGGTTAGTGATATCATAATGGCAATGTGTTGTCATCAAGGTATTGTGATGTCATAATGATTATGTGGTCACAATATATTTCTGATATCAACCCACATGCCACTTTTGAAATAGAATGGAATCACAGAATAGGCATTCCAATATATCTGTGACATCACAATGACCATGTGATGTCATAATGCTATGATGTCATTGTTTTATTATGTCACAATTGGCTGATGTTGTCATAATGACAATGTGATGCTACATTGGTAATGATGTCACGAAGTTTTTGCGATGTTAAAAGGGCATGTATGATCTCAATTTTCATTAGCTCAAAATGAGGCTATGGGTACACAAATGGCTTGTGACGTCACAAAGGCTATGCTTTCTTTCAAAGTTTCTGAGGTCATAATAGGTTTGGGATGTCACAATATGATCATGGTGGCACAATGGCAATGTGATATCACAATGAGTTTATGATGTCACTGCAGTGATGAGGTCAAAATGGGTTAGTTATGTCTCATCAAGTTTGTAACATAACAACGACATATACAAATTCAATTTCTTCTAATTCACTATGAGGATACTGTAATAACCAGTGGAGCCAGAATTACCTGTGGGAGCCATTAATCTTTGTAAATTCTTGGCCTGGCCCACCAGAGAGTGTAGGGAATGCCACCAAAGGTGAAGGTGACAAGCCTCACATGGTGAGCTGTCAAGAACATTGGGCAGTTTGGGAAGTGATGGTTGAAAACTGTTAGGCAGAAGACCCATTGGAGTGAGGAGGGGTACAACCTATATATAACTTGCATTTTCAGAGCATTGGAAGGGGAGATAAAAATGAGAGCTACCCGGATGGAAGAAAGTGGTAAGACAGCAGGAAGGGAAAATCCTGAGAAGAGAGGAAGCAGAAAAGTGGTCATTAGGGCAGAGTAGTGCAGACCTGTGTAGACTGCAGGGACCTGAAGAGAAGAAGGAAGGGGTGGAAGGGAAAAAGAGAAAGACCAGAAAGGAATGACAGGTCTGTAGTGAAGGAGGGAGTAATGGAAAAGTTAAAAGCCTTGCACATTGAGGTTTGGAGCTTTGGAGCTCATAATTTTTTGGCTGGTGGTTTGCAGACCAAGTAAGATAGGGCAGGGCTGCCCATTGGAGGTCTGAGGTTTGGTGGTCAAGGCTGCTCTTGGACCTGGTTATCCAGTACATGAGAAGGTAATCACAGTCTCCTTTCTAGTGTAAATTGATTTATTGTATTAAATGTGACTCAATGGTTTGTCTTAGAGGTAAGTACACGAGTTCACAGAAACAGCTTGAAGTCTCAAAGACCGTGAATTTTTTAAGATGTGATGTGGCCATAATAGGTTTGTAAAAACACAATGGGACAGTGAAATAACAATGCCAATACCACAATATAATGTCAAAATAATGCTTTGATACCACAATTAGTTGTTGATACCATTCTCGTGATGAGGTCACAATAAGTTTGTGATGTCACAAAAGATTCATGATGTCAGAGTGGCATGGGATATCTCAAATGTCATTAATTGATAATGAATATATGAGTTCGAAAAGGGACTGTGATGTCTCCAAAGGCATGTGTTGTCACAAATGTGATGCCTTTTTAACAGCTTTGTGATGTCAAAATGTGACACAATGGTCATGACATCTGGCAGTATGATGTCATAAGGGATTTCTGATATCACATGTCATACCAGAAATATGAGATTGAAAACAGATTATTAGCTCATAAAGGCCCTACTACATGAGGATGGCAGCATTTCACAAAACTTACAAGTTCAGGACTGGTTGTGACTGCACAGCAGGTGAGTGATATCACAATGGCAATGTGAATTCACCAAGGATTGTGACATCACAATGGTTATATGGTCAAAATGGGTTTCTGAAACAGAGTGAATTCACAGAATAGGCCTTCACACTGTTAAGTCATAACAATGTCACTTTGATTTATAATGCTATGATGCCATTGTTGTTTGGTGATGTCACAATGAGCTGATGGAGTCATAATGACAACTTGATGTCACTGATGATTTATGTTACAATGGTTATGAGGTCACATTATGTTTCTGATATCAACACACATGTCAAATTTGAAATAGAATGATGAAGCCAGGCGCCAGTGGCTCATGCCTGTAAACCTAGCTACTCAGGAGGATGAGATCTGAGGATCGCAGTTCAAAGCCAGCTCAGGCAGGAAAGCCTATGAGACTCTTATCTCCAATGAAAACCACTAGAAAACCAGAAGTGGCTCTGTGGCTCAAGCACAGAGTGCTCACCTTGAGCTGAAGAACAGGGACAGCACCTAAGCCCAGAGTTCAAGCCCCACGACCAAAAAAAAAGATTAAAAACAGGCATTCATAATCTTATTATAACATCACAATGGCAATGTGATCTCATAATGCTATCTTGTCATTGTAGATTTGTGATGTCAAAAGAAGTTGATGCTGCCGTAATGACAATACATAATGTCACACTGGTGATGTCACAAAGGGTTCGTGATGTTACAATGGCATGTTTGTATCAATTGTCAGTTCATAATGAGGGTATAGTTACACAAAGGGACAGTGATGTCACAAAGGCCATGTGTTTTTTCAAAGGTGCTAAGAGGTCCTAATAGGTTTGGGATGTCACAATGTGATAATGATGTCAAATGGCAATGAAAGCTCACAAGGGGTTTGTGATGTCACATTGGTGATGAAATCAAATAATTTTGTGAAGTCACATCTCATAATCACATGTCCAATTTCAGTTGCTACTATTTCACAATGAGGATATGAGTTCTCAGAAGAAGACTGAAGTATAAAAGGCTATGAATTTTCTAAAATGCTGTGAAGACACTGTAGGTTTTTGAAAACACAGTGAAACAGTGACATCACAATGGCAATGTGATGTTACAATATGATGACTTCATAATATTTTGATATCACAATTGGTAATGCCACACTGGTGATGAGTTTACAAGAGGTGTGTGATGTCACAATGTGTTGGTGATATCAAAATGACACATGTGATCTCAATTGTCATTAACCCACTATAAGTATATGAGCTCACAAACGGACTGTGATGTCTGCAAAGGCATGCGTTGTCACAAAAGTGATGAAGTCCTAACAGGTGTGTGTTGTCAGAATGTGACAAAATGCTCATAACATTTATCAGTGTGATGTCACCATGATCAAGATGTCACACTGGATTCAGGTATCACATTTCATACCTGGATTGGGTATGAGAGGATTGGAATTTCACATTGGGTTAGTGATATCACTATCGAAATATGGGGTCATGAAGGGATTGTGCTACCACAATGGCTATTAGATCACAATGTGTTTCTACTATAATAGGTGTGTGCTGTCACAATTGGTTGGAAATGTAACAATGGCATGCTGGATCTCAAATGTCATTAATTCGCAAGGAAAATATGAGTTCACAAAGGTACTGTGTTGTCTCCAAAGTCATGTGTTGGCACAAATGTGATGAAGCCCTAACAAATTTGTGAGTTCACAATGTGACACCATGTTCTTGATATCTATCAATGTGATGTCACAATGATCATGTCAGAGTCAATTTCTGATAGCATATGTCATACCTGAATTATAATGAGTTTGAAAACAGATTATAAGCTTACTGAAGGCCTAAAATATCCTAATGGCAGCATATCACAAAAGTTATGACTAAAAACTCATGGTCATTGGAGGTTTTCTCTCTTTGAAATTGTTTCCTCATTGTGAACTAGTAGAAATTGAAATTGGATATGTCATTGTGATATTTCAAACTCATAATGACATCACAAACTCATTGTGACATTATCACCACTGTGACATCACAAAACCATTGTGACATCACATTGGTGTTTTGCCTTCACAAACACATTGTGACATCACAAAGCTATTGTGAACTCTTGAGATGTATAAGTCATTATGTCGAAAACGAATTTTACAGCTTTCGTTGGGGGGGAGGGGGAGCGGGGAGGATTGGGTGGGGGGGAAGGGGGAGGATGGAAAGCTATGGGAAGGGGAAACCAAGGAAGAGGATACACTTGATAAGAAATGTACTCATTATCTTGCCCATGTAATTGTAACCCGTCTGTACAGTATTTTCACAGTTAAAAAAAAAACAACATGAAAAAATGAAAAAAAGACACATGACCTCTGTGACATCACAGACCCTTTGTGTACTCATATCTTCATAGTGAACTAATGAAAATTGTTATCACACATAGCATTGTATCATCACAAATATTTTGTGCAATAATTATGACTGTGAAATCACATTATCATCATGACACCACCTTTCATTGTGACATCACAAAACCCCAATGACACCATACCATATTTTTCTCTTTTTTTCTTCTGTGAGTTTTTTTTATTGTAAGTACGGTGTACAGAGGATTACAGTTACACGAGCAAGGTAATGAGTACATATACTATCATCATTGCTGCCTTGACATCACATTGTCATTTTCATGTCATAGACCCATTTTGAATGCCTATTCTTTGATTTCATTCTCTCTGAAATGTGCCATCTGCGTTATCAGGAAACCATTGTGAACTCATAACTTTTGTGACATCTAAATCTCTGTCACAGCACATTCCCTTTGTTATATCATTAACCCACTGTGACATCAAATACGTCTCTGTTCTCATAATTTTGTGACATGCCATTGTGATATATTAGGAACTTTGTGAGTTGAAAATCTGTGTTCGACCTCGTATTTCAGATATGACATGAGATATCTAAAATCCAGTGTAACATCATGATATCACACCACTGGATATCATAACCATTATGTCACTTTGTTACATCTCATATCTGTTAGTTCTTCACCTTTTTGACTACATATGTTTTGCTGACATCAGAATCCCTTCCCAAACTCATATACTCATGGTGTGTTAATGACAATTGAGTTCCCACATGACATTGTGCCATCACCAACCCCTTGGGACATCTCAAATCTATTGTGACCTCCTCATCAATATTGCATCTCCAATTGTGACATCAAAATATTCTTATAACATGATGGTGAGATATCACATTGTCATTGTGAAATCACGTCCCATCGGGTTTTCACATAGTATGACCTCATACTATGGAGGTTCTTCTATCATCTGGTATCCTCATATTGAATTATGAGTCATTGAAATTTGATATATCATTCTGATATTACAAACTGTGACATCACAAAACCGTTGTGACCTCATCACTACTGTGACATCAAAAACCCACTGGGATATCTCATTTTCATTGTGACATTATGGATCACATTGGGACATCCCAAATTTATAATGACCTCTTTCCACCTTTGAAAACACACATGGCCTCTGTGACAGCACAGAATCTTTTTGTATCCATATCCTCACGGGGAACTAATGAAAACTGACATCAGATATACCATTGAAACATAATAAATCCTTTCTGACATAATCATAATTGTGACATCATGTTGCCATTATGACACCATCAGCTCATTTTGACATGTAAAACTACAATGACATCATAGCATTGCAACAACACATTGTCATTCTGATGTCATAGACACGTTGTGTTTGCCTATTATGTTATTTGATTCTATTTCTAATGTGACATGTTGGTTGATACCAGAAATCCATTGTGAGTTCATGACCATTGTGATATCACGATGCCTTACTAGCATCATATTGCCAGTGTGATGTCACATTGCCAAATTGATGTCAAAAAGGGACTTTTATGAGACAATGGTTATGACATCACCATGAGTTTCTGATATCAACCCACATGTCACATTTCAAATACAATGAAATCACAGATTTGGCATTCTTAATGTGACAATGATGTCACAATGACAATGGCAAATGCTATACTGTCATTATCATTTTGTGATATCAACATAAGCTAAAGATGTCATAACAACAATATAATGTCACACTGGTTATGATGTCGCACAGGGTTTATTTTCTTACAATGGTTATGAGGTCACAATGTGTTTCTGATATCAACTGATATGCCACATTTGAAATAGAATGAAATCAAAAGATATACATTCACAATATGTCTATGACAGCAAAATGGCAATGTGATGTTATAATGCTATGTGTCACTGTAGCTTGGTGATGTCACAATGAGCTGATGGTGTCATAATGACCATCTTATGTCACACTGGTGATGATGTCACAAAGTGTTTATGATGTCACAATCGCATGTGAGATCTTTTTTTTTTTTAACTTAATTTAATTTTATTTGTGAACATACTGTAGAGAGGAGTTACAGTTACACGGGCAGGATAATGTGTACATTTCTTACCAAGCATTGCAGCCTCCTCCTTTGTTTACCCTTCACATCCTTGCCATTAGTTTATAGTGAGGATATGAGGATGAAGTCACAATGACATATACAAATGAACTGTGATGAAACAAAGGCCATGTTTTTTGTCAAAAGTACTAGGGTTCCTAACAGGTTCTGGTTGTCAAAGTGTTAATGATATAAAAATGGGTTAGTGATGTCAAAACTAGTTTGAAATATCACATCTTATTTCAATTTTCAATTGCTACAAGTTCACAATGATAAAAGTTCACAGAAGGAGCTTGATGTCTCAAAGGCCATAATTTTCTAAGATGTGATGAGATCATAATAGCATGAAAGCATGAGGGTTCAGTAATATCAGAATTGCAATATAATGTCAAATTATAATGTCATAAGAGTGTTGTTATATCACAATTAGTTAGTGATGCCATAATAGTGATGAGTTCAAAATAGTTTTGTGATGTCGCAGTAGTTTGGTGATGTGACAATGGCATTCCAGACCTCAATTGTCATTAACATATAATTAGTATATGAGTTTCTAATGGGATTGTGACGATTCCAAAGTCATTTGTTGGCACAAATGTGATGAAGTCAGAACAGATTTGTGATGTGACAATGTGACACAATGGTCATTACATCTAGCAGTGTGATGTCACAATACTCATAATATCACAGAATATTTCTAATATTTAATGTCATACCTGAAATAATATGAGATCGAAAATAGATTGAGCTCTCAATGGGCCTAACACAGTGGCAACATGTCACAAAACTTATGAGGACAGGACATGTTTGAGTTGTCACAGGTGTTTAGAGATATCACAATGGAAATCTTATATCACAAAGGGATTGGCATGTCACAATGGTTATGAAGTCCAAATGTGTTTGATATGAACCCACATTTGAAATACAATGAAATCACATAATAGGCCTTCATAATGTATATATGTTGTCACAATGACAATGTGGTGTCATAGTGGTATGATGTCATTACAGATTTGTGATGTCACAATGACCTGATATTGTCAAAATGACAATGTGATGTCACACCAATGATTATATTGTAAATGCTTTGTGATATTACAATGGCGTATCTGATCTCAGTTGATATTTCACAATGAGGATATGGATACACAAAGGGACTGTGATGTCACAAAGGCATGTGTTTTTTCAAAGGTGCTAAAGATGTCATAATGGGTTTGGGAGGTATCAAGGTGATTGTAATGTCACAATAGCAATGTGATATCACAATGGCTTTGTGATGTCACATTGGTGATGAGGTCACAATGGACAGGACAGGTTTGTGATGTCAGAACAGGTTAATGATATCACAATGGCACTGTGATGTCAAAAAGGAATTTTCATGTCACAATGGCTTTGAGGTCACAATAGATTTCTGATATCCACCAATATTGCTAGCTTGTAATAGAATGAAATCACAGAATAGGAATTCACAATATGTCTCTAATGTCACTATTATATATAATGCCATAATATGATATTTAAGTTTAGTGATGTCAAAATGGCATGTCTAATCTTATTGGTAATTAAATTACCATGAGGATCCCAAAAGTTGTTATGTGCTGAGTCTTTCAAAAGGCACATTTTGTTGGATCCATTACACAGGGTTCTTAGTGCTTTATTTTTTAATTTTTATTTTTATTTTTTGTGAACATACTGTACAGAGGGGTTACAATTACATGGGTAAGATAACGAGTACATTTCTTATCAAGCATTGCAGCCTCCTCCTTT
>NW_024871972.1:0-31613 GCF_019054845.1 Dipodomys spectabilis
TTTATACTTCCATACAGATATTCAGTACATATTGTGTTTGGTATAGTTATTCATTTTATTTCTGGTTTTATTCATTTATTTAGCAATTATTTTATTGACTCTGATGACACCACTACCATTTATTACATTGCTTACATCCTATCACAGCATCCAGATTTGTAGATATGATATCCATCATGCCTGACACTCAGGACTCTCCCAGAAAAGGATAAAATGTGTCATACTCGGCTTCTTACTCCAAGATTAAATTTTTGGCAGTGCTGGGATCTGAAGTCAGGGCCTACCAGGCCCAATTCATGAGTGGATGAGTCTGAGCACAGCAGCCTCTAGACAATGAAGCTGTCAGGTGGTTCCCAAGTCCTGACCTCCAGCCCCAGTTTTGGCCAAAACAGTGATACATGGATAGGCAGATGGTGGTATACAAATAAATACATATTGGAAAGGAGCACCAGATCTGTCTGTCTATGACTGAATGAAACCTACTAGGTTCCTACCAACTCTTAGGCATTTATTATACCGCCCCTGAAGTAATATTATTCTTTTCATGTTCAATAAACTATTAAGATCAATCCACATGATAGGATTATTGCATCCAATTTTAGACTACACTGAATCAAGAAGTACTCTTTCAATAGGTATTTCTATGCACAGGAATGAGTCTCTTGTGATCTCCTGCCATTGGTAGGTGTCAGGACCGGGATTTGACCCCAGAGCCTATGTTGACAGGTAGACCTATGGTTTCCCTGATAGTCCAACAGCCTTCAGCAATGGCTGGTCAGGTCCAATTGCAGCTGTGTCATTCAGACCCAGGATGGTCACCGTGTAAAGGTAAAAAACGTAAACCCCCAGCCCTCTACAGCTCACCACTTTTTGTGGTATCCTACTTTTTTTTTTCTTCGTGCAAGCCCTCTGGGCCTAGGATCCCAAGATCGGCTCTGGGTCCAGAGGTTGTACTCCAGCCTAGGGCGATCAAAGCTGAGGCAGAGTTGCATGACCTGAGTTCAACCCCCGTATTGGCAAAATAAAGAATAAATAAAAAAAATAATTAATCATTTAACTAAAATAAAAAATATAGCTCCCTGGTTTGGAATTTCTGCCACTTTTATTTCCTAGCCTGGGATTTGAACTCAGGGTCTTGGTAAATGTGTCCCAATGTGAGGGAAAGTTCATAGTTGCCACTACTTGAGATCAAACCCTGTACAAAGCCAAAAATAAAAAAATTAAGTCACTGAGATCGGCAGGGGGAGTAGATGTGGAGATGGGAAGGAAGGGATGGTATGGGGAAAACAAAGGAGGAGACAACAATGTTCAATAGGAAATGTACTCTTTACCTTGCTCATTTAACTGTAACCCATCTGTATAATATTTTTACAATAAAAAATGAAAAAAGTCATGTTCAGAGAAGCCTTGTAAGTATCAAGGAGGAATGCTGAGAGACACTTGTGCCTGTCTTATCACTGGTCTTGCTGATGTTCTTGAACACACAGGTGAGTTCCCTATTCTCAGGTTTAAGTGGTGGGAGCTGGAGCCCACAGTTCGAATCCTGATCCTGCCACCTTCAAATGGCAGGAGATCCTAAGAAACTCATTCCTATCCATATGAATACCAATGGAATGTGATGTTTGTCGTGATTGAATGGGCACTCCTTGAATCATTCTAGAACAAAATCATACACAATTATATTATAGGACACTGATCGATTTTAATTAATACCTTATGAAGGATTTAAACGATCGCATTCACTAAATGGAGGCAGAATGAAATACCTAAGAATTGGGCATCACATAGTATAGAGATGCCATTTTTTCTTCCAGGACTTTCTTTAGTTAATCGGTATATACCATTTTCTGAATGTAGTTTAGTATATGAAACTAGGATATATTATATCTGAACAGAAAATCAATTATTCAAACATTTTTATCAGAAATGCTTATAGCGAATTGTAGAGGTACATCCAAATTACGTATATTTCAAGGCAATGCTTGGTTAATCCTCTTCTCACATTCCCCATTGCTTTCAAGGAAATAATACACATTTTAAGGAAATACCTAGAATGTTTTGGAGAAATAGGTTGACTTTAAACCAGTGAGTTACTCTATGATGCATATTGTTACTTTATATCCAGAAAAGCTAAATTCTTTATCATTTTCCTTAGGCTTTATATTCAGATTTAATCTCTGATGGGTGACAAAGATATAAACATTTTTAAACAGTGGCTAAATTTAGGCTGAGGAATCTAGGTACAATGATACTCCTGCAGATAGGCCTCATCAGTCATGAGACCCTGATATCCAAATGTTAACCAATGCTTTTGGTGTCATGCTTATGAGATTTTGTGTATTATAAACAGTGGCTATTAGAATTTTTTTTGTAATCAACATCATTTCACGGGTTAGGAACTGAAGTGAGACTTTATACTCAGAACAAAATTTAAGGAGGCATCCAAAATTTGTTACCAAGATATACATCATTTAACACAATGTTTTAAAAACGCAAACTAAACGAAATAATTATTGAAAAAAAAACAACATTTACAATAAATACAGAATCAGTATGACTGATTTATCTTTTTTTATTGTGAAAATACTATACAGAGGAGTTACAATTACATGGGCAAATAATGAGTACATTTCTTATCAAACATTGTAGCCTCCTCCTTTGTTTCCCCTTCACATCCCTTCCCATCCTCCTCCCGCACCTCCATCATTCCCCCGCACCAAATTTGTCAAGTTGATTTTCGACGTAACGACTTTTACATCTCATTGTTGAAATGGGTCCACCTTTATCCTTATTTAAACGATTTGTTTTTTCCCTTCCCCTCCACAAATTATAGAGACATCAAATACTGTGATAGCCGGGTTATACAGTGGGGGAGGGACATACAAAGCAACAAAGAAATCATTTTATAAATGTGTTAAGAACAATCGTATGAAAGATAAAAAACCATTTGAATATATATCTTAGGATTCATTTCCCTAACATCAACTTATCTGACCTTTTCTGCTTGACTCAGACATATACTACTTATTGCAAATAAGGGAAACTATAGGACATATGTTTCTTCGGGCCTGACTTACTTCACTTACTATCATTTTTTCCAAGTTTTTCCATTTCCTAACAAATGGGGCAATGTCATTCTTTCTGATGGAGGCATAAAATTCCATTGTGTATATATAACAGATTCTCTTGATCCATTCATCTACTGAGGGGCATCTGGGTAGGTACCGTATCTTAGCTATGGTAAATAAGGCTGCAATAAACATAGTCGTGTTGGTAGTTTTAGTATGGTCTTGTTTGGGAACATTTGGGTAAATGCCCAAAAGTGGAATTGATGGGTTATAAGAGAGCTCTATGTGGAGTCTTTTGAGGACCCTCCATACTGCTTTCCAAAGCGGTTGAACAAGTTTACACTCCCACCAACAATACAGTAACTTTCCCTTGTGTCCACATCCTGTCCAGCATCTGTTGTTACTAGAGTTCTTGATTATAGCCATTCTAATTGGGGTGAAGTGGTATCTCAATTTTACTCCAGTTGCAATACAGCTTATATGATGACTTTTCTGGTTATATGTTTAGTTAGGTCTTGATATTTAGTTGTAGAAGTTATGTTCGTTCATATATTTATTTGTCAGAGCAAAGAGGAAATACATTCCTTGCCAGAGTCAACATCCATAGAAATTTTACAGATGTATCCTGCTACTTTGCCAAAGTTTCAAATCAGCTCGAGTAACTTGGGTCTTTTTCTGGATCTAAATAAATAGGTGTGCAATTTTTTCAGTACTAGAAAGATTTTGACCACCATTTATTAAACTAGTATTTTCCAGTAACTACTTTTCTCTTTTCATGAGATTTTTAATTCATTTATATTATATGTTGAAGTTTTCCTTTAGGTAACCCACATTCAGTCTTCTACAAAGTGTAATTTGGAGTAGGTTAAAATTATGTAGACTCACGTACACTGCTCAGATTGTATAGTTGCATATTTTTTCTTGTTAAATCAGTAGGAATTAGTTTTCAATATGGATATTATTGGACTTATTCATTGCATTTCTGAATTTTTAAAGTATGTCATGATTTTGTTATTTTATTCTTTTATATATATGCAGATCTCACTCCTTATACAGTCACATTTGTTTTAAACAATTTTATCCATTCAAGGGATTTGCTATATTAGGTTCATCTAGATGAATTTAATTACAAATTAACACAACCTTATTTTTGAGACACAGTTATCTTTATGGCTCTACTCCAAGTTAACATGTATTTGAGTTATTTGTGCTTTCAAAAAAAACTGGACACAACATGTTTTTGTTCCTGGGGGAATTCTACTTTGTTGGTTGTTTTTCCAGTTGTGGTGACTTCAACATAAGTGTGCATTTTATATCAATTGTTTTGTTTCTATATTTTGTTTCATATAACAGAAAGTACAAAAAGAATCAGTGATTGAGAACTTTTCCAAATAGAATTCTAAGAGGGACACTTGAAGCTTTGTGACAACGGGGAATTGGCAGGTCATCAAAGAGGAGGGGTTAGCAGAATAACAGAGACATTGTTTGACATGATTTTAATTCTTCCTCCTCTTGCCTCACTATTTCTAATAGTGTTACTTTAGTGGAAAGTCTTTAGTTGAATGAAAATAATTTTGTCTGTATGAACTCAGAATTTTAGGTTCAGTTGGGACACACTACACATTCATATTTCATTTTAACTTGAAAAATCTTCTTTCCTTCGTTTAAAATCACAGATGTGAATTTATAATGCTAAAATAGCATCTACTAATTTATATGAAATGGTTCACTTCACATTATATGTAATATAGACTCTAACAATAATAGTGAGTAATATTGTATGTAATAATTGACTTTGGGGGAAATCAATTACAGTGATATTTGTGGGATACTTAGTAATAATAAAACTTATATTTGATTCTATTGAAAAACTCAGTTACATCTAAAAGTAACTCATAGTTATAAACTAATGCTGAAAAAGTAAGATTGTTTCTTGGAAAAAGGCAGAAGTTTCAATAAGCTTGCTTTTTAAAAATTGTCTTGAATCTGGGCTTTGGTGGCTCATGCCTGTAATCCTAGCTACCCAAAAGTCTGAGATCTGAGGGTAGTGGTTCAAAGCCAGCCTGGGCAGAAAAGTCTGTGAGACTCTTATCTCCAATATAACTCTTGAAAACTAGAAATGGTACTGTGGCTCTCAAGTTGTATAGTGGCATTCCTGAACTGAAGAGCTGAGGGACAATGCCAATGTTCAGAGTTCAAGCCCCATGACTGACAAAAAAAAGTGACATGGATTTTTACTTTATTATTTCATGATTTTTTATTGTAAAAATACACACAGTGGGTTTACAATTACATGAATAAGGTAATGAGTACATTTCTTATCCATTGTTGCCTCCTCCGTTGTTTCCCCTTCCCATCCATTCCTATCTCTCCCTCTGCACCTCCCCACCCCACGACAAAGTTATAAAGTTTGGTTTTCGACATAATGTCTTGTACATGTCATTGTTGCAATGGGTCACCCTGTATCCCTATTTGTTTTTCCCTTCCCCTCCCAAAATTATACCAACATCAAATATACTGAAAACAGGGGTTATCCCGTGGAGTAGGAACATGCAAAGCAACAGAGAAATCATCTTACAAATATACTAGAAAAAAGAAAAGAAAAACAATTTGAGTCCTTACCAAGGGGTTCATTTCGCCTAACATCAACATATGTGGCCGTTTCAGCTTGTCTCAGACATAAATTGGTTATTGCAAATAAGGGAAACCATGGGACCTATATTTCTTTGGGCCTGGCTTACTTCACTTAATTTAATTTTTTCCAAGTCTTTCCATTTCCTAACAAATGGGGCAATGTCATTCTTTCTGATGGAGGCATAGAATTCCATTGTGTATATATACCAGATTTTCTTGATCCATTCATCTACTGAGGGGCATCTGGGTTGGTTCCATATCTTAGCTATGGTAAATAATGCTGCAATGAACATAGTTATGCTGGTAGCTTTAGTATATTCTTGTTTGTGATCACTTGGGTAAATACCCAAAAGTGGGATTGCTGGGTCATCAAGGAGCTCTATGTAGAGTCTTTTGAGGAACCTCCATACTACTTTCCAAAGTGGTTGAACAAGTTTACAATCTCACCAATATCCCGTCCAGGATCTGTTATTATTAGAGTTCTTGATTATAGCCATTCTAACTGGAGTGATGTTGTATTTCAGTGTTGTTTAGATTTGCATTTCTTTTATGGCTAGGGAGGCTGAGCATTTCTTCATGTGTCTATTAGCGATCCCACTTTCCTTTTCGGAGAAGATTCTCTGTAAGTCTTTAGCCCACTTATTTATTGGGCAGTGGTTTCTTTGAGGATTTGTTGTTGGGGGATTTAATTTTTTGAGTTCCAAGTATATTTTAGATATGAGACCCTTGTCCCTTTTATGGTTAGTGAAGGTCTTCTCCTAGTCCATGGGCTTTTTATTGATCTTGTGAGCTTTGTCCTTTGCCATGCAGAAGCTCTGCAATTTCATGCAATCCCATTTGTCCAACCTTTCTTTGATTTGTTGTGTTTATGGGTCTCTATTAAGAAAATTTAGTCCTGTTCCAAGGATATCTAGAGTATCTCCTATTTTGTCCTCTAAAGTTTTTAGGGTGTCTGCTTTGACTCCGAGGTCTTTGATCCATTTGGAATTGATTCTGCTGCAGGGTGATATATAATGATCTAGCTTTTGTTTTCTATAAGTGATTAACCAACGTTGCCAACACCATTTACTAAAGAGGCTATCTTTCTTCCATGCTATTTTTTAGCTCCTTTCTCAAAGATTAGGTGGCTATATGTCAGTGCGTTCATTTTCTGGGTATTCAATTCTATTCCATTGATCCTGAGGTCTGATTTTGTGCAAGTACCAAACTGTTTTCATTACTATGGTTTTGTAGTACAGTTTGAAATTTGGGATTGATATTCCTTCAGCACTGTTGTTTCTGTTGAGGATTGTTTTTGCTATTCTGGGTTTTTACTGTTCCATATGAATTTTTGCATTGCCTCTTCTATTTCCATGAAGAACGAGTTTGGAATATTGATAGGTATCACATTGAATTTGTAGATAGCCTTGGGAAGTATTACCATTTTCATGATGTTGATCTTTCTAATCCAGGAGCATGAGAGTTGTTTTTTTTTTTTTTTTTTTTTTTTTTTTTTACCACTTTCTAAGTTCTGATTCGATTTCCTTTTTCAGGTTTTTAAAGTTTTCATCAAAAAGATCCTTCACTTCTTTGATTAAGTTAATTCCTAGGTATTTTAATTTTTGTGGGGTATTATGAATGGAGTTGCTTTCCTAATTTCAGCCACGCTTTTCTCATTGCTGGCATACAGAAAAGTCATAGATTTCTGAGAGTTAATTTTATACCCTGCTACTTTGCCAAAGTTTTGAATCATCATGAGTAATTTCTGAGTGGTCCATGGGATTCTTTAAAAACAAGATCATGTCATCTTAAACAGGGAGAATTTTACTTCATCTTTCCCTATTTGGATCCCTTTTTTATTTGCACCTTTTCTTATTGATGTAGATAGTCATTCTAATACTAGATTGAAGAGAAGCGGACAGAGTGGACATCCTTGTCTCCTTCCTGAGTTAAGAGGAAATGGCTTTAGTTTTTCACCATTAAATATAATGCTGGTTGTAGGCTTGTCATATACAGCCTTTATTGTATTGAGGAATATTCCCTGGATTCATAGTTTTCCCAGAGCCTTCATTATAAAGGGGTGTTGGATCTTGTCAAATACTTTTTCTTCATCTATTGAGATAACAATGTGGTTCTAATCCTTGCTATTGTTGATGTGATAAGTTACATTAATTGATTTGCATATATTGAACCAGCTTTTCATCACTGAAATAAATACTGATTGATCGTTGTGTATGAGATTTTGGATGAAATGTTGAAGTCGATTGGGCAAAATTTTGTTGAGGTGTTTTACATCAATGTTCATCAAAGAAATGGGTTTATAGTTCTCTTTCTTTGATGAGTCCCTGCCTTGCTTTGGGGTGAGGATTATGATGGCTTCATAGAAAGAATTCTGTAGTGAACTTTCTCTGTCAATTTCATTGAAGAGTTTTTGGAGTATTGGTGTGTGCTCTGCTTTGAAGGCCTTGTAATATTCCATTTAAAATCCATCTTGTCCTGGGCTTTTCTTAAGTGGGAAGTTTCTTATTGCTCTTTCTATTTCTATGCTTGATATGGTCAGGTTACTTGATTTATCTCATCTTCGTTGAGTTTCTGCAAGTCGATATTAGCTAGGAAAATGTCCATTTCTACCAGGTTCTCAAACTTATTAGCATAATGGTTTGAGAAGTATTCCTTTATAATGTTCTGAATCTTGGTTGTTTCTGTGGTGATGTTTCCATTCTCATCTTTGAGGTTATTTGGGTGCCTTGTCTTCTTTGTCTGGTAAGAATTCCTAAGGGTCTATCAATTTTGTTAAATTTTTTGAAGAACCAATTCTTTGTTTTGTTGATTCTTTATATGGTGTTTTTGGATTCTAATTCATTTAATTCTGATTTAATTTTAATTATTTCTTTCCATTTCTTGGATTGGGGTTTATCTTGCTGCTCTTTTTTTAAGGAGGTTCAGATGTCTTATTAAATTGATGGTTTCAAATCTCTCTAATTTATTGATATAGGAACTCACAGCTATGAACTTGCCTCTGTACTGCCTTTGCTGTGTCCCAGAGGAGCTGGTAATTTGTGTGTTTATTTTTGTTGAATATCATGAAAATTTCTATTTCCTTTCTAATTTCTTCCATGACTCATTTGTGATTCAACAGTGTGTTGTTCAACCTCCATGTGTTACAGGACTTCATTTGTGGCTTTTGGTGTTGAGTTCTAATTTTATTCCCTTGAACGCAGTTTCTCACCCTTTACTGTGGTTTTGTTCGTTTTCTATGCGTAAGACATCTTTATGTACCTTTTGTACAGCTGGTTTGGTGGAGATTTATTGTTTCAATTTTTCTTTGCAATGCACTGTTTTTATTTGACCTTCGGTTATGAAGGAGGGTTTAGCTGGGAACAGTATTCTTGGCTGGTACTTACTTATCTTTAGGGCATGGCATACATCATTCCAGGCTCTTGCTTTATTCATCTCTGCTGAGAAATCTGAGGTAATTCTAATTTTTTTCCTTTTAGAGGCGACTTGACAGCTTTAAGGATCCTTTCCTTGGTCTGAATTGATCCTGTGCAGATTACAATGTGACAGTGGGATGTTCTGTTCTGGTCTGGTCTATATGGGGTTCTAATGGCTTCTTGTATCTGAATAGGCCTATATTTTTGCATGTTTGGGAAGTTCTCTGCTAGGATTCTGTTAAATATATTTCCTAGACCATTAACTTCTGTCTCTAGGTGCTCCTCTATACCCAGTATCCTCACATTCGCCTTCTGATGGTGTCTTCCAAATATTGAATAGATCGTATTTCTAGAATTTGTCTTGGATAATTGTATGTTCTTTCTCTATAATATCCAGGCTGTCTTCAATCCCTGAGATTCAATATTCTGCATGGTCTAACTTACTGTGAAGTCTTCCTTCTTTGTTTTTATTACTTTTCCTTCTAATTGGGTGGTTTTAATGGCTTCAAATTCTTTGTTGGAGATTTGTTTTAGATATTGTTTCAACTTTACTTCCTTAATTTGGTGTTCAGTGTTTATTCTCAAATCACTTAGTTGATTGGTTATGGTTTCCTTGGACTCCCATTCCTTCTGTTGGGCTCCATTCATCATTCCTTTTGTGGTCTCTCAGAATTGTTTCAGCTGTCTGTTTATGGATTCCATGAGTGCCTGTATTGATCTTCGTCTATTCTCATCCCTCTCTCTCAATTCCTGTATTACACTTTGATAAGTTTCCTCACATTTACACAATTCCTGTAATTCTCTATGACTGTTTTCAACCTTCTCATGTTATCCCTGTATTTCTCTTTAACTGTTCTCAACCGGCTTATGCAATTCCTGTTTTAATCTTTAAGTAGTTCCCTAATGCTCTCAAGATTCCTGTATTAATTTTTGTTTGCCTCCTCTCGCTCTCTATCATACTCACACTGAGTCCTTTGCAAGTTTTCAGTTATTTCATTCACCATGTTTACCAGCAGTGTTCATAGAGCTTTTGATAACTCTCCTCTGAATTATTCATTAACTATTCGGTCACCTGATTATCATGAGTGGGAGTTCAGACACCTGGATTTGCCATTTTTCTTGTGTTCTTCCAGCTTATTCTGCCAACTTGGTATGAAAGTAACACCAATTTTGTGCTAGAATACTATTTTAAGGCAAGCATCAACCAGAGTCCTGTAGTCGCACAATCAAAATGGCTTCAAATACAATATAGTTCAACAGATACAATCTATTCAACGTCAAACAACCATGGATTAATGGGTTACAAACAGCAAAGAAGGATTTGGCAAACCAGAAATTATTAGCTTTAGGTAGAAATGTGGGGAAAAATAGGACTAGAGGGATATGGATAGATTAAAGGAAAGTAAATTTAACCAAGTCCTAATCTCTGAGAGGGAAGTGGTTTGGGCAGAATGATAGGAGAGATATTTTAAAGAAAAAAATGGAAAAACAAAAATTCAAGTTTAAGAAATGAAACACAATTTATGTAAGTTTAAAGAAATGATACTGAGAGAAGAAAAGAATAGGATGAGAAGAGGAGAGGAGAGAAAGGAGACATGAAAAACTAAAAAATAAAAGTTTTTTTAATTGGTTACTAAAAAATTATGTAGGTATAAAGAAATAAAACTGCTCGTAAAGAATTTAAGCCTAAGAGGTTGTGAATTGAGTAATAAATTTCTGGATTAATTATGTACAAAATGGAGGATAAGGTGTAATAATTGACAACAGGTATATATCTGGGGATGAGCAGAACAGCAATTAAGTCATGCAAAAAAGAAAGAGAAAATATGAAAATAATAAAAAGGACCAAAAGGTCAAACACACACACGCACATACACCAAAAATAAAAATTATGAGAGAAAATACTATCAGAAAACATTTTTAAAATTAAAATTAAAAAAAATTCATAAAAGAGTTCTTTGGCTTTTGAGTTTTTTTTAGGGGGCGGGAATGGGAAGAACTTGTATCTCCCCTGTGTCCATAACCAGTCTCTTGGTCGAGTCTCTGGTCTGTTTGTGGTGTTTTGTTTCCTATGGCTTGATTGGTTTCTTAAGTCAGTTTGTTTGGGCAGAAAATGCTCTGTGTTAGGCAGGATTTTGTGATCCTCTTCCCAGGCTAGTTCAATGGGACGGAGATCTGCTTTGAGTATCCCAAAAGAGGGAAATGGCAATTTCCTCTAGTTTGGAGAAGCTGTGATGAGGCTAGGTTCTTTGTAGGTTTGAGGCCTTTCAGCAAACAGTAGCTTTTCCCTGAGGGGCTAGCTTCTGAGACACAGAGTCCAGCTTTGAGCCATTCTCAGGATTTATGTTTACTGAATTTCAATTGTTTGTCTAGTCTTCTGTAGGGAGGGTCAGACTCTGGCTCTGTTTACACCGTGAAGAAAGTCACTTCTCTGAGGGCAGAGCTCTCTCTGCCTGGGCGGGGTGACTTTGCCCTGGGTGGAACTGAGCCTGCCAGGTCCCTTCTTGTTCCTGTGACTTGCAAAATGACTCTTTTGTTTTCTTCCAAGGCCTGAGTTGGAGCTACCTGCTCAGCTGAGTCTTTGTCAGTATCAAAGATGGAGATCTCCAGTGGTGGTAGGGGATAGGGCTGGCATTCCCACCTCTGCTCCCTGAGGAGTGAGGATTTCAGGGTTCTACTCATGACAGAATCTTAGTTCCTGGGCACTCTCTGGTCTGCAATCTGAAGGATGAAGGTATCTGCTCCTTCTCAGTTCTTGCTGGTGTTGAGTAGAATCCCCTGTCCGCTGTGTCTGGCACCTTTGTCCTGGGATCTCTCTGTTGTAGGTATGATGGCTATGGACGGCACTGTTGCCGCTGCAGCCACAGCAGCCACGGCTACTTGCAAGTGCTCAGATCTGTCTCCTTGACTGGATTTTCCCTCTCTGGACACACTCTCTGTACTGTGATGGCACATTTGGTGTGATTCTCTACCCAAGGATCGTTCACTTGAACACTAAAACTGCTTTCTATGAGAAAGCTTGTTTAGCCTCCAGCTTCTCCTCCACCATTTTCCTCAGAACCCCCTTAACACTTTATTATGACATGATATTGTGACATCATATTGACATTGTGATATTACTCTACCATTCTGTTTTCACAAACTTATTTTGAAATCACATGTTAGAATATTCATGGGTTTTAGGACTTCTAGCTCCTTCCTTGAATTCTTATCCTCATTGTAAACCAGTAGCAATTGAAATCAGACATGTGATTGTAATATTACAAATTCATAATGACATCACTATTCCATGGGTGACCTCATGACCACCGTGATATCACAAACCTATTGCATCATCACATTGCCATTGTGACATCACCATCACATTGTGACGTTTTAATCGATTATGATCTCTTAGCACCTTTGAAACAGCATATGGCCTTTGTGACAAAAAAATTCAGTTGTTTACCCATATATTCTTTGTGGTCTAACAATTGGGATCAGTTATACCATTGTAATATTACAAACCCTTCGAAGCAGAATCACTAGTGTGCCATCATTAACCGGTCCTCTCCTCATAACTTTGACCTGATGCCCTTGTGACACACAAGCCCTTTTTGATCTGATAATCTGTTTTTTACTAATTTCAGGTATGATATGTGATATTAGAAATGCACTCTGATATCATGAAAATTATGTCATCACTCTGTCAGATATCATGAACATTGTAATCCATTGTGACATTACATACTTGTTGGGAGTTCATAACGTTTAGGCCAATGCATGACTTTGTAGATATCACAATCCCATTCTGGATTTATATTCTTATTTGAAGTTATGGAAAATTGAAGTCTAGCATGCCATTGTGACATCATCAATCCATTGTGACATCATAAACCTATTGTGACCTCATCACCATTATGGCATCACCAACTAATTATGACATCAAAATATTATTATGATTTGATATTGTGACATCATATTGCCATTGTGATATCATTGTCCCATTGGGTTTTGCAAAGCTATTATGACCTCATAACATTTTACAAAATTCGTAGCCTTTGACACTATTAACTTATAAACTTGTATACTTATGTTACATAAAACACAAGACAATCTAATAAGGCACATTGAGGGTAATTTTATTTACGCTAGAAATGGGCCTGCATTTGCCTTGCCCTGGGCTGTACACTCATTGACAAGCCAGCCCCAACCACCAAATCTCAGACCTCCAATGGGCAGCCCTGCACATAGTTAATTACTGTGCAAACCACCAACCCCCCAAATTATCATCTCGAAACTCCATACTTCAATAGGTAAGGCTTTTTCCTTTCCTCTAACTCCCTCCTTTTTATAGACATGTCCTTCATTTCCCTTTTTCCCTTCCATCACTTCCTTCTTCTCTTTAGGCCTCTCCACTATCTACAGGCCTACACTTCTTTGGCCTGGTGGCCAATTGGCGTCCTTCCCCTCCTACACTCCCTCAAATTCCTCTTCTCCCAAGTCTTTCCCCCCTGCTATCTCACCACTTCCTTCCTTCCAGGTCTTCACTTGATTTTCTCCAATTCCATTGCTCTGGCTATGCAGCCTATATATAGCTTGAACCCCTCCCAGACCTAGTGGGTCTCCTGCCTAACAGTTTTCATCCATCACTTCATGAACTGCGCATTCCTCAATAACTTCTTAACAGCTCATTTGAGGATGACATCCAACTCCCTCCAACAGCATGCCCTGGCCCCTTTGGTGGCATGACTCATGCACTCCTGCGGGCCAGGACATGGGGCCGCATTGATTAATGGGTCATGCTGATTATTAGGGCTTTGCTGCTTTATACATCCCCCACTGGTTTTCATGTCAAATCAAATCCTTGATTCGTTCTTACCAAATCCTAAAAAATCCCATCTCTCCACCCAATGAACAGGCTTAAAATGTAAATTTAATTGTAAACAAGTAAATTATAGAAACACACTAGTTATTGCTAATTAACACTTAGTAAGTCTTATCCTTAAGGGTCCCTCTGAGTGTCTGCACAGTCCATCTTGTAGCCTTCTCTGTATATGGCTCCACTGCCTATTTTACTAGAGACTGATGAATCTAATGCTGTTTTCATGCTAATATAATATGCAACAGTGAAGTTAGAATGACCAAGTAAGGTCCTTGCCACTTCAGTTCCAATTCAGGAGCATGATGCATTTTTACCCACACCAGCTGTCCAGGCAAGGAAGAGTGGGTGGAGTTTCTTTTTTTTTTTCTTTTTTCAATTCAATTTCTTAGTTTATTTCATTTACTTGAGGTCTAGCTTTTGAATTTAATGCTGAAGTGAGACTTGCTATAGAATACACTACATTACTCTCCCCAAAGAAATTTTCGTTCCAACTGGATTAATTTCTTATTTTATATTTGAACTTTTTTATCGTCATCCTAATGTTTATTTATTTTTAAACAGTTTTATTATTATTTTCTTTAAGTAGTTTTACAAAGATGTTCCCATCCTACAAAACAGTACATGAATACAAGGTGTCTGACAATATTGTCACTCATCCCTCATAACCCTTCCCTTCTCACACGTTTTGAAAAATTGAGATAGGTGATTACATATATTTCACATATTTCACAGTATTGTGGAATTGTGATACTTAGTTAAAGTCACAAACACTTTTTAAACTTGACAAGGCAAATTATTGTTATCATGGTCTAAAGTTTGTTAATTCTATGAGCTTTGACAATCCAAATTATTTTTCCCACCTCAGATGATGCTTACATTTTTTTCCTTTTGCTTAGTGTTGGCTATTCCTTCTTTCCCTCTTTCCCACACATTCCTCCCTTCCCATCACTGTGTTTGGGTTGCTTAGCTATTTTTCTTCTATGTCCAGTGCAAATGATGGGCCACTTTGTTGTATGTTGTTCCATTTCCCACTTATTGTGTTCCTCCTCCTGGCTTCCCTCTATTGCATGCATATTTCTACCATCTACATGGTCAAGAACATGGAGTCATTAATGGTGATACAACAAAATGAGTGGCTGTCCTTTGTTTCTCGAGTCCTGTTTACTTTGTCATACCTTCTTGCATTTTGGCTTTAGCATCCACATATCAGGTAGACCCTGTGCCATTTGTCTTGTTGTTCTTGGCTTATCTCACTCAAATAATTTGGTCTAGTTCCATTCATTTCCCTGCAAATGCCATCATTTTGTCCTTTCTAAAGGCTGCATAGTATTTCATTGTATATAGGTACCACAATTTTTGGATCCATTTATCAGTAGTAGCTCATCTGGGTTCTTTCCAAATCTTGGCTATTGTGAACAGTGCTGCAATAATCATTGAGGTGTGTGTCTTTCTATACTGGTTCCTATTGTTCAGAGTAGATGCCTAGGAGTGGTATGGCCAGTTCATAGGAGAGGTCGATATTTAGCTTTCTGAGGTACCTCCAGACTGGTTTCCAAAGTGGTTGTATTAATATACATTACTGCCAGCAATGCAGTAATGTTTCTCTTTCTTTGCATCCCTTCCAGCATTTGTCATTGTCTAAATTTAGGATGTGGGCCATTCTGAATGGAGTAAGGTGATATCTCAGAGTTGTTTTTATTTGCATTTCCTTTACAGCCAGGAATTATGAACATTTCCTCACGTGTTCCTTTGCAATTTTTTATCTCTTCTTCTGAGAAGTATCTCTTTAGCAACCTTGACCATTTCAAGATTGGTTTGTTAGATTTATGAAGAGTTAGTTTTTTAAGTTCACCATATATAATGGCTATTAGACCCTTTTCTAATATATTGCTGGTAAATATTTATTTTATTTTATTTTTATTGCAAAAAAACTGTGCAGAGGGGTTACAATTACATGTACAAGATAATTGCTGGTAAATATATTTTCCCAATTATTTGGCTTTCTTTCTAGTGTGGTTGCTATTTTTTTATCTGTGCGGAAACTATTTATTTTAAGGTAGTCCCATCGAGTCATTCTCAAAATTGTAATGACCCTGGGCATCTGTTCTGGAAGTTCCTGCCTATGCCTGTAAGTTCAAGTGTCTCTCATACCCAGTCCTGCAGTAGTTTCAGATTTTCAGGCTTGATGTTAAGGTCTTTAATCCATTTTGAGTTGATGTTAGTGCATTATGATAGGCTAGGATCCACTTTTAGTTTTCTGCATGTGGCCAGTTTTCCCAACACAGTATTTGAAGAGGTTGTGATTGTTCCACTGTATATCTTTGGCTCCTTTGTCAAATATCAACTGACTGTCCATATGCGGCTATATTTCTGTGTCCTCTAACCTGACTCATTTATTTTTGGGTCTCTCTTTGTGCCAGTACCAAGCTGTCTTTGTTATTATGGCTCTATTATATAGCTTGAAGTCCTGTATCATGATCTCTCCTGCATTCTTTCTTTTGCCTAAAATTATTTTGGCTATGCTAGGTTTTTTGTTTTTCCATATGAATTTTTGGACTATTTTCTCTATTTCAGAAAAGTAGGTCACTGGAATTTTAATGGAAATAGCATTGAATGTGTTAATTAATTTTGGCAGTATGGTCATTTTCACCATATTAATTCTGCCTATCCCGGAATATGGGAAATCTTTCGATACCTGGTATCTTCTATTGTCAAGGTCTAGTGCGTTGGGGTCCCTGGGTAAGGATCACAAAATCATCAGGACACAGGGGATGCAGAGTGCAAACAGCAATTGCCACTGCATGCTGTGCTTTATTGTTAGTGGGTATTTAAAGACAAGCAAGCATGATCTTTGCCAAGATTTGGTCAGAAGACATTCACACAAAAATTTCAACAGATACATTTTTACTTGACCTATGAGACAATGTCTTGGTATATTATTATCTAAACTATTTTGTAGCAAACTCAAACCACTTCTCCAATCTCAGGAAAATGCTTGACCAGCTGTTCATCTATGCTTAAGCAAGCAGAAGAGCTACTTCCTCAGCTCCCAGGAGTCTGTGGCATGTGTTTTGAGATAGGGAGAGAGAACATTTTCCCTCTCTAGCCCGGCGTGCCAAGAGCTTTCCTAATACCAAACACAGTCCTCAGATAATCCTGAGGCTGGAGCCTGCATCATTCTACCCCGTCAACATAGACCCTGAGTCTTCACAATTTCTTTCTTTTTTCTTTTGTTTTAAAAGTAAAGCTTTCCACAGGGTTATCATAGAAACTTGCTTTGGTTTCATAAAAATCAAATATAACAGCAAAAATGCAAACAGAATAATAACAATCATAATTCCCATACCACTAGCAGTATGTGAAATGCTTTGTAGTATTCCTTTCAGATCTAACCCTTCCAACCGTTTAATAAATGTATCAGCAATATTAGAAGCATCATCATTTGCAAATTGTTTACCAAAAATATCATGTACATTAAATTGTAACTGAGCAACTAATTGAGCAGCAGTAGACTTTCCAGATAAATACTGCTGTAGTCCATTTCAATCATGTATAGATTTATTATATTTTACATTAGTAATCCAAAAGGTAGTAGAATTCCAATCATATTTTAACAATAACTGTTTTTCTAAAGCCAATAACTTTTTCCTAACCATCCCCCTGTCTGTTTAAGAATATTAATCTGTGTTTGTAATTGAGCATCAATTTTTGCCTGTAAGACCCACAATTTATGTGAATCCCGGTGCCATTCTTTCACAAAGTTTTTAGTTTGTAAAGAAGTGTGTAGGTCAATTCCAGACACTGCAGCAACAGTAGTAATAGCAATTTGGCTTAAAATCACATCTATAATGGCTCCAATTGTACGTTTTGTACGTTTTAGTAGTTTGGTAAAAAATTCAATAACAACACTATCCAAAGGATTTGGGGACTATTCTCTTCCTAATTTAACAGGTAGCCAAATATGAGTTCTTTGTGGAAAATCATAATACTATCACTGTCATTAAAATTAAGAGAGGAACTAATGCAAGAATACAGGCGACAATTAAAACAAAAAAATAGTAGGAGAAAATGTAAAATTTCCCACTAAAAATACATAAGGCAGAGGTACACAAGCAGTTACATTATAAGATTTGTACAAAGTAAAATTATAAGTGGATGCAGAGTTGGCCATCCCCGAAAACAATCCATTTGGTAGCATCACGGGGTATAGCGGCGCTGCGCCCTTCCAACGATGAGCCTGATCAGCAGTGGGTGCAGCCATGAAAGCCCATCGAGCATCTGTAATGCCTCCATCTCCCCAGGCTATCAATCGAGCTCCAGTAAGCAATCCATTAATGGCATCCGGCATCCTAGTAACATTTGATAAATCACATCTGGTAATATTCCATTCTGAACATGTGTTAATAAATTGTTCAAAAGTTCCTCAATTAATAAAATTATTGAACTTTTTTCCAAATGTTCCTCTACACTCTTGCCACACAAAAGGCAAGTAAAATCAGGGCACATAGGTAAGGATAACTCGCCATCAAAGGTGACACTTTCCCAGCTACTATTAATGGACCAAGTAGTTAATCACTGTAGCTGTGTTCTAGAATCGGAAGTGTGTTTCCCAGGTAAAACCCAATGTTGCCAATTCATAACTAAACATGGAGGAGGCCCCAAACAGGCAAGGAATGAATATAGTAAGTAAAATTTTAAAAGCTACCATCATCCTTATTGTAAAATGTCAAATTATTCCAAGGAGGAGATAAAATAGCAGGAACAGTATAGATGGTTATATCCATGTCTCTCCAAACAACAGGTTCCAATAAAGGAGGGTTAGGAACAAAGGCCTAATAACTTACATTAGCATTAGCATGGCCAGAGTTTACAGTAAGCAGGGCACACATGGCCAAGAACAAGTTCTCAGCAGTGACAGGTTTACCAGCACGTTGTAACATGTTTTGTCCTTCTCCAGTCAACTTTTTAACCTGCCCCCAGGTGGGCAGCTGGGCTTTCTTCTTCCTCAACTGGTGGCTGATTCCTTGCGGGATACTGGCTGTCCTCACTGGGCAGCGTCTGTATCCATCGTGCTGGAAGCCAGTATTGTTTGCCATCCTGTGTAGACACAAAACCATACCCTCGCCCCTTATGTAATAATGTTCCTGGTTGGCATTCTGCATCCAATGCAATCTTAATCCATACGGGAGCATTTAAATAAGGATTTTCTGAAACTTGTTCAAAATGGTGCTCAGCTGTAGTTAAAATATCTCCTTGTGGTAAGTTTAAAAAATTGAGAACAAAAAGAGCTTGCTGTAAAATTATTTTAGGATTTTGCATGGAAAACCACAAAATATCCATACCTTCATCTAACCTTTTCCTCCTTTTTAATTTTTTAATTTGTTGTTTTAGTGTGCCATGAACTCGTTCAATAATGGCTTGTCCTTGGGGGTTATATTCTATTACTGTAATATATACAGTATATCATATATATCATAAAGTTCACAAAATCTTTTAAATTTGATTCTTTTATAGGCTGGTCCATTATCAGTCTTTATTTTGGCAGGTACTCCAATAATGGCAAAAGCTTCCAAAAAGTGTTCTATTACATGGTTAACAGTTTCTCCCATAAGGACAGAAGCCCAAACAAATTTAGAATAAGTATCTATTGTAACATGTACAAAGGAAAAACGGCCAAAGGCTTGTACATTGGTCATATCCATTTGTCAGAGCTCGTTAGGTTGTAATCCTCGAGTATTTACTCTAGCAAATACAACTCTCAAATGCATTGGTCTGCAGATAGGACACCTTTTAATAATTTGTTTAGCTTGAGAATAAGGTATTTTATAATGCATATGTGAAAGGCCAGCATTTGTATGTAAATGAGCATGATCCTGTTCAGCAGAAGCAAAACTAACTAATTTATCAACCTGATTATTGCCATATACAAGGTACCCAGGTAATGAAGAATGAGCCTCAATGTGAGTTGCAAACACTTTGGCATTACGTTGTTGCAGTATGTTGCAGTAATGCTTGTAATTGTTTAAATAATTGATTTAGCTGGGGTTTAGATGAATATGTAACAGCAGTGACTATATTAGTCCCAACTACTACAGCATAAGCAGAATCAGTAACAATATTAATATCTCCCACAAAATCTTGCAGCACCTTAATAATAGCAAAAAGTTCATTTTGTTGAACTAATGCAAAAGTAGTTGTTTGTACCTAATATTTATTTGTTGTCCAATAAGCACTTTTTGTTTTGGAGCCATCTGTAAAACCGGTAAGAGCAGTGGGAATAGGGGCCTTGGTAATTATATCATTAATGACAAATTGTTGTTTATGCAAGCAATCCCACAATCTACCTTTGGGAAAATGATAGGAAAATTGCCCAGTAAAATTTACTAATGCTATTTGTAGCATTTCAGACATGTTTAACAAATATTTTACTTGGTCTTTTGGCAAAGGAAAAATAATTTTAAATAAATCATACCCCGATAGGGTAAATACCCATTGCCTGTCCTGTTGAATAATAATTGCCAACTGTTGTTCATAAGGCATAATATTCTTTGTAAATCCATGCCGTGTATAAATCCATTCTAATGGTAGCTCATTTTGTCCTATAATTCGTGTTGGGTATTTCCATGTATCCAAAATATATAAATTTATGGGTTGATTCAGCATTACTCGATGTAAAACCATTTCTTTTTTATTTTTTGCTGTACAAATTGTAATTCATTTTTATCCTCCTAAGTTAAAGTTTTTGCTATGTAAATCAGGCTCCCCTTTAACAATTAAAACAAATTATGTAATTGATAAGTAGGAATTTCTAAGGCTGGTCACATCCAATTAATATCTCCTAAGAGCTTTTGAAAATCATTTAACGTATGTAATTGATCACGTCATAAAGATATTTTTGAGGTGTCACTGTTTGTCTAGAAACAACGTATCCTAAATATTTTACCCCTGTATCTTTTTAGGTGCTATTTTAATTGTGATAAAAATTTAACACAGGGTTTATTAGGTTTTTGAATTACTTTAGTCCAAGAGCCATAATGTTCTTCTACTGGCCGAATCCTTTCCCATGCTATGTCTTGTAACTGCTCATGGATCTCTTTCAGAGAGTTCACTTTCATAGGAGCATCCACATATTGTTCTGTTACACTCAACATGGGAAAGGTTATCACCTGTAGGCGTGAATTACTGCTCTGTGCATTTTGTCTTGACCTTTCTGTACATAACTCAGTAAACCACATTTGCCATTGTTGGTATTAAGGTTCCTTAAGCAAGGCTTTACAAAGCATCTTCCAATCTTCGGGAGCAAAATTATTGTAATGTCGAGCAAGCCCATTAAGCAATTCCTTAACATAAAGATACTGAGGACCATACAACGTCACTGCCTTTTTAAGTTTACCAATATCATCAACAGCAACACCTTCATATCGGGCTGGTTGAGCTATACCATTCATAGGGGGTGGTCGAATTACAGGATAAGAAAAAATAGGCATTTCATCATCAAACTCACTGTCTGAGCCCTCTGTTTTGTGAGGGAGTGATGCTGTAAATATTGCATCGGCCAGGGGAAAAGCCGAAGGCTGCTTTACTTTCACTTTCTCAGGTTCTCCATTCACTCTGCTAATTTCCAACTCCATTTGCTGTAATTTTGATAAAATCAATTCCATTTGCTCAGAAATTTTATTTACACTTTCAGTTTGTTCCTTTTCAGCCCATTTTTACCTCTAGTTTTTTCTTTGTTAATTGCAATGCATCCTTATCTATTGCATCCTTAACCTCAGAGTCCAATTGTAAATCTTCAATAGAAGGGGTGGCCTCTTTCTTTAAGTCTGCCATTAATGTTTCCTCATTCAAAGCTTTAAAAAGGGTATGTAAAATAGCCCAAATTGACCAAAATCTAATCTCTTCCCCTTCTCGAACAGCTCTTTCTACATTATTCTTTACTCGTTTACAATTATCAACATCTAATGTTCCTTTATCGGGGAACCAAAGGATTCCATTCCCTAACTACATTAATACACATTTCTATGTCAAAAGAAGAAATATTTACACCATAGGCAGCAAGTAAATGTTTAAGCATATGTAAGTACGGAGTAGACTTAACTTGTCCCATCACCCTGTAATTAAAAGTACTTACCTGAATAACCCTTCCTGAATTCAACAGTGCAGGATCCCTCTTCGGGCGCCAATTGTCAACGTCTAGTTCATTGGGGTCCCTGGGTAAGGGTCACGAAATCACCAGGACACAGGGGATGCAGAGTGAAAAATGCAATTTCCACTGCATGCTGTGCTTTATTGTTAGTAGGTATTTAAAGACAAGCAAGCATGATCTTTGCCAAGATTTGGTCAGAAGATATTCACACAAAAATTTCAACAGATACATTTTTACTTGACCTATGAGACAATGTCTTGGTATATTATTATCTAAACTATTTTAGAACAAGCTCAAACCACTTCTCCAATCTCAGGAAAATGCTTGACCAGCTGTTCATCTATGCTTAAGTAAGCAGAAGAGCTACTTCCTCAGCTCCCAGGAGTCTATGACATGTGTTTTGCGATAGGGAGAGAGAACATTTTCCCTCTCTAGCCTGGCGTACCAAGAGCTTTCCTAATACCAAACACAGTCCTCAGATAATCCTGAGACTGGAGCCTGTATCATTTTACCCCCTCAACATAGACCCTGAATCTTCACACTCTATGATTCATTTTTTAAGGCTTTTACACTTTCCATGAAATAGACCCTGTACCTCTTTGGTTAGTTTAATTCCTAGATACTTTTTTATTGTGAATAGGGTTGTTTCCTTGATTTCCATTTCTGCTTGTACATTGTTGGTGTACAGAAAGGCGGCTGATTTTTGTGGGTTAATTTTGTATCCTGCTACTTTGTCAAATTGGTTTATAAGCTCTAAGAGTTTGGGGCTGAGCTTTAGGGATCATTAATTTATAAAATAATGCCATCTGAAAAAAAATAATTTGTCTTCTTCATGTCCTGTGTGGATCCCTTTAATGTCTTCTTCTTGCCTTGTTGCTCTGGCTAAGAATTCCAGAACTATATTGAAGAAGAGTGGAGAGAGTGGGCATACTTGCCTTGTTCCTGTTTTTAGGGGAATTGGTTGTAGTTTTTCCTCATTAAGTATAATATTGGCCTTTGATCTGCCATGTAAGGCTTTTATTGTCTTTTCAAATGTTCTATATATTCCTATTTTTTCCCAGATCTTTTAACATAAATGAGTGCTGAATTTCATCAAAAACCTTTTCTGCATCAATGTTGATATTCATGTGGTTCTTGACCTTGGATCTGTTGATGTGATGGATTACATTTATTGACTTACATGTGTTAAACCATCCCCGCATCTCTGGGATAAAGCCTACTTGGTTATAATGTATGATTTTTTTGGTGAGGTTTCTGGATTCTGTTGGCTGCAGTTTTATTGAGGAGCTTTGCATGCATCTGTCTTAATAAAAGAGATTGGTGTATAGTTCTTTTTTTGTTGGGTCTTTGCCTGGTTTGGGAATGAAGGTGATATTGGCTTCATAGAATGAGTTTGGGATTACTCCCTCTGTTTCTATTTCTCTGAGGAGCTGGAGGAGTATGGGTATTAGTTCCTCTTTAAAGGCCATGTAGAATTCTGTTGTGAATCCATCAGGTCCTGGGCTTTTACTGTTGGAAGACTTCTGATTACTTCTATTATCTCTTTGTAGGTTATTGACATGCTCAATTGATTTATTTCTTCTTGGTTCTGTTTGGGCAATATTTATTTTTTTTCAAAAGGCTGCCCCCACCATGCATGGTGGAGAAGCATGGCTGAAAATGAAGGGGTTCCCCACCTCTGGGCCAGGACTTATCTAGGCCACGGACAGGAGGAGGCGTGGCCAGGTGGGGGAAAGGTGTGGACACACTGGATCCAGATGTGATCTCAGGGTCTGCGACCCTCCTAAGATCAGATGGGAGGCATGTGACCAGAGGTGGCCCAGGATGTGACCTAGCAGGAGGGGAAGGTGACTGCTTCCAGATCTGCCAGTTATCTATGTAACAGATATTGGGTGGAAACTTAGCCAAGAAGAAGGGGGGTGTCCCTGTTCAGACCTTATATTCCAGCCTTTTGATAATTATGAAAAAGTGCGAAGATTCTCTCTGGCTACTTCCTGTTTTCATGGGTGTCAACAGTAGTGGTAAAAGGCTGAGATATGGTCCCCTCTAGGAGAAGGCAGCAGGAAACAGCTGTCACTTGGGCATTGAGTGCTTAGATGAAGTCGAGAGCAGGCAAGTCTCTTGGATGAAGTCTGGAGAAGACTCAGGCATTGAGGGACTGAAAAAAATACTATAGAGCAAATAAATAGCAAGAGGAAGGTCTTGGGGCTGAAAATGTTGGTACAAATGTCGCTAACTATTTCTGACATCTGGTGACTAGGTAGAGAATAAGTCAAGTAACAAAGGCAAGAATATAAATTCCTTTCCAGTTGAAAGTTAGATAGATATTGACATTAGATGGGCAGTCTTCTTACTTCTATTGATCTCCCGGCTCTGGTTAATTTTGAAAGGGCAGCACAAAGTGAATGATGTGATAATATCTCCTCTTACTCCTTTCCATTTTTCCTTGTTCCCCAGACTGGCTGAGTCTAGGTGCTTGTTGCTGGGATGGTTTGTCCCAGTTGGTATTCAAGGAGGTTTGTACTTAAGGCCTGGGCACTGTCCCTGAGCACTTCTGCTCAAGGCTAGCACTCTACCACTTTGAATTATAGTACCACTTGCAGTGTTTGCTGGTTAGAGATAAGAGGCTTGAGCAAATGCTTCCTGCCTGGCTGTTTGCAGGTTAGTTGGGAAATGGAGTCTGAGGGATTTTTCAGCCCGGGCTGGCTTTGAACTACAATCTTTGCCACAAAAGCCCTTTGTTATTTTCAACTAAAGTAACAAGGAGATCAAATAAAATAAGAAGAGCTTACCTCGTCCTTATCAAGAATTGACCAAATATTCTGCAATGAAAAAACTCATTAGATGAGAGAATCTTAGGACACATATGCCCAATATTTTAGAATCATGTTGTCAGTACTCGAACACAACACAAAACAAAAAAGGCAAAACGCAAAACCTAAATTTTTTGACATTTTTTAGACATCTTTTCTAACAAAGCACATCAGATGGTTGGGCCTCAGTTTCCAGGATCTGTGAAAAGAGCAACTTGTTAGAAAGGCACATTAGAATAGGTGGGTGCAGGAGTAGTAAGCTTGGTGGAGCGGTAAGGGTTGGATCCGGCCAAACCCTTAACCCACCCTGTGGCCAAGATAGCGAACTCAAGATGGCAAATTTCTGAAAAAAAGCAAAGAAAGCATAAACAAAAAATCAAGCTTAGTTTGGCAAGCCTTCGAGAGGGAACCTAGAGGGGGGTCCCTGGAACCCAGCCCATATTGCATTCTTCAGGACACAATCCAAAAAGCTGTAGAAAACAAAGGGAGAGATATAGAAAGTTGGACATGAATAGCAGAGAGCATAGAGAGCCTGAAAGTAAACAGACTTCTGACCATGTACCATTGCAGAGGCAATAATTGTCTAAATCTTAGAATAGCATTAAAACATTAGGTGCTCTGGATATCCAGAGAGCGCCGGAGTCATTTCAGAGGGGTTTTACGGCTCGGGCATGACTCACAGCACCCCAGAAAATGTGTAGGAGAGTCAGTCTGGTGAAGGAAGAAGAGCTGACCAAGCAGAAGCAGCATCCCGACTTCCCCCAGAGCCCTCTAGAGAGAAATGGCCAAGCCCCCCAAACCTAGCATCCTCAGCTTCGTAGGTTACCAGCCTTTCGGCCAAAGGCCATAGGAGCTATCTGTCATGCTGCCACATCTGCACAGAGATTGACCAACAAAGAGCCATAGAGAGTAGTTTCACTCACAAGACTGGAGAAGTAATGTGGATGTGGATGTGAAGGCCAGCAATGGTATTGGTTAAAAGTCTCAAGGCAGTTTGGTTCACAGAAAAGTGGTGGTTAGGAAATTCTAACATTTCCGACTCAAAAACCCCATCCGAATCATGGCACCATATGTAAGGTATATTAAATAGGTAGGTTTCATTAGGTAGCCAATGAAGAGAACACCACATGCTATTCAGGCAGGAAAAGATATTTGTTTACCGAACTGCTGCCCCCACCATACATGGTAGAGAAGCATGGCTGAAAAGGAAAGGGGGGAATAGAAATTTGAATTTCAGTAGAAATTTATCCCTCTCTGCTAGGTTTTCCTTCTTTTGTGATTAGAGTCTGGAATTACTTCTTTATGATTAATTGGATATCTTGGATGTCTGTTGTAATTTTCCTGTGATATCTCTGATATTATTGATTTGGGTCTCCTCTCTTATTTTGTTAGTTACTCTTGCCAGTGGTCCCTCAGTTTTACTGACTTTTTTTTAACAAAAAACCTTTTTATTTTATTAATTTTATTTATAATTTTCTTAATGTCTACCTTATTAATTTCAGCTCTTATTTCGGTTATCTCTTTCTGTCTAGCAAATTTAGGTTCAAATTTTTCTTGTTTCTCCAGCAGTTTTAGTTGCATCATAAGATTGTTTACTTGGTCTTTTTTTTCTTTTTTCTTTTCTTTTTTTTTTTTGGAAGGGGTCGTCCGGTGATGGGGCCTGAACTCTGGGCCTGGGCACTGTCCCTCAATTCTTCAGCTCAAGGCTACCACTCTACCACTTGAACCACAGCGCTATTCTGGCTTTTTTCCTTTTTGCTTATGTTGTGCTGAGGAATCAAACACAGGGCCTCATGCATGCAAGGCAAGTGTTCTACCTCTGAGCCACTTTCCCAATCCGGTCTTTGTTTTCTTGATGTGTGCACTGAGAGCAATAAATTTGCTCCTCAGGACTGCTTTTGCTGTGGCCCATAGATTTCGTTGTGATGTTTCTTCATTTTCATTGAATTGTAGGAAGTTTTTAATTTCTTCTTTAATTTCTTCGGTGACCCATGTATTGTTCAACTGAGTTCTGTTTAATTTCCATGTGTTTAAGTTTTTTCTATTTTATGCCTTATTATTGAGAGCTAGCTTGATTCCACTATGGTCAGATAGAATACAGGGTATTATGTAAATTCTCTTGTATTTCCTTAAATTCCTTGTATGAATTAAGAAATGATCTATTTCAGAAAAAATTAGGGGGTTGGCAAGAATAAGACCTTGCTGGTGTGAATGACTGTAATTCTAACTATTCAGAAGGCTCAGATCTGTGTATTCAGGTTCAAAGCCAGTCCAGTCAGGAAAGTTCATGAGGCTTTTCTGGGGTTGTTCAGCACCACACTCTGCCTCAAGTCTGGGGTTGTTCACCCCCTTTGCCACCATGGGCTAGGCTGCGCTGCTTATAAAAACCAGTATGGAGAAGCGCTGCACCCCACTACGGGTCTGGAGTTGTTCACTGCTGCTGTTGATGACGCTGCTGCTGCCACAGGTGTTGCCACTTCCCCAGCTGCTGCCACTGCCCCAGAATCAGCTGGGCCACTTATGCAAGCCAGGCACCCCACCACAAGTCAGGTGTTAACCACTGCTGCTGCCTCAGGCTAGGCTGGGCTCCTTATGCAGACCAGTATGGAGAGGCACAAACCGTCACCGATCTGGAGTTGTTCACTGCAGCTGTCCCCGCCCTATTCACTGCTACCGCCCAGGGCTGGTCTGGGCTGTTTCTGTGGGCTAGTGTCAAGAGGCATTGTGCCTGGAGTCTCGGTGGTTTGCCACCATTGCCAGCTGCCGCTGCTTCTCCAGATTAAGATAGGCTATTTAAACCACCAGGACAGAGGTGCCATGTTGCCAGTCTAGTGTCGTTCACAACTGCTGACAGCTGCTGCTGCTCCTGACTGGATTGGGCTGCTTGTACCAGCCAGGAAGAGATGCTATGCCAGGGAGGGTGTGGCGAGTTTTCGTGCTAGCTCTGCCTTCTGAGTTTTCTGCTTGTATTCTCTAGGTTGGCACGACCTCTTAGGAGTCTTCTGAGACCCTTGGGATGCTTGTGAGTGTGTGGTCCACAGACGGTCCAGAGCCTGGCCACTTAAGCAGCCTGGCATGAAACCCCACCAATTAAGCTGCTTAGTGTAGAGCCCCATCACCAACAATGGGTGGGGGAAGGGTCTTCCCACTTTACTGTCTGTGTAAGTTTTTCCCTTTTCTTTTTTCACTTCCTGTATCTCTCTGAGTAATTGCCTTTTTTGTGGGTCATTTGGAGAAACAGAGCATTGAAGTCCAAACTCTATTTGGTTAAAGAGAGCTGAGGTGTTTCCCTGCTGTTCCATCACCATCTTGGCCCCTCCCCTTCAGGTGGAGTTTTTCTGAGGTGGCCAGTGGGCCTTGATTACCAAAGGATAGGTACATAAAAGAATATGTTGTAATGCCTGCAGTCTGTAGTTTGACATTTCTGTTAATATAACCTTCCCAAGATTAGGAACCAAAGGGGGTGGTCTACACTAAAGTATTTCAAAGTAATTAAATCCTTTAACATAGAAGCTACATCTTGCTCGAAGGACAGCAAAGTGGAGGAGGCTTACCTAGCCATGGCCAGTATCTGTATTTAATTTAGTTAGTTTCCTTTAAGGTCATATTCATTCTTTGTAGTGCCTTGAACTCTAAGGTCTATAAATAGATTATAACTTCCAATTTATTCCTAGGGTGTTAGTTAAAAATTGAGAACTTGGACCATGAATGAAGGGCCATCTTTGGACTCCAAAACTAAGGGTAAGCCAAATCAGCTCAGTCTGAAAAATTGTCCACTATTACTAACAGATACCAATACTCATACTTTCCAGGCTTTACCTCTGTGGAGTCCACTTTCCCAAATTCACGGTCTGAGGTTCCTCATACATGAATTCTTTCCAAAAGTTCCAGCTTTTCAGCATTTACCTGTTGGAAATTACCTGCACGCATTACAAAGAATTTCAGGCTGAGGCCCCACTGGCTTTCAGAAGATTTAGGCAGTGGTCTCACTTAATTTACCTGCAAATATCTATATGTAAACTGACAGAAAGCTTGAGCCTGTATGCTATATTCACAAGTTCAGTATAAACATTTGCACAGTTATTACCACTGTTTATGCTTCTTCCTTTAATCTTAACGACTAGAAGCTCCAGAGAACCAACTGGTTTTAGAGTGGTCTCCCAAGCTACATGATCAGCTCAGATGTTTCCCTGTATCTTAGGGTCTCTAGTTTCTTTACTTCCTGTATTGTACTCTGAACCTTGGAGTCTTCTTCCATTTTATTCTCCTTCTTTTCTCTCATACTTGCTTACGTGATCCCACTCTCCTTCTCAATGTGCTCCTTAACCTGCAAGTGTTTTGGCAGGGTCACAGGAGAGTTCCTTTGACTGGCCAACTGCTGCTCCTTCTCACAACACCTTTGCTTGCTCTTCAGCTCCTCCCTTAAGTTCATAAAGGTGCTATTGAGAGGTAATTTTTCCCACCTCCACCTGTTCCATTGGGACATGAAACTTCTGCATTACATTTATGATGAAGATCTCAGCAGTCTTTTTGGCTTTTTATTCTAGTAGTTTCTCTTTCTAATTTTCCAATTTAGTGTATTTTTGTGACAGATCTTCCAACTGTTTGCTTAGGTCTTCTGTTTTTGTTCCTAATGCTCTTTCCCTTTCCTTGGCACTCTCTGTCAGAGCATGTGGTCCTTTAACTCTTTCTGAATAGTAGCAATCTCTTTCTTGAGCCTGATATTTTCCTGTTCACTTTTCTTGGCTTCATCTTCTATGACACAGCACTTTCCCATTTTCTCTGCTAACTACCCTTTCCTTCTTTCTCTGTTGCTTTGAATTTCTGGTGACACTCTTCAAAGCTTATAATCGACATGTACTTCAGCCTAAAACATTCTTATATCAGGTCCAGCTCCTTTTTCATGGCAATGTTTTCTTAATGTAGCATCAGGATCTCTTCTTGGCCTCACTTGTAGTTAGCAAGGATGGCAGCATTGCTGTCCTGTGCTTCTGTTTGCCTCTGATCTGTGGACCCCTAATTTGCCTCATACTCACCCAGGCTAATGTACTTGAATTTCATTTGATTCTGAGTGTTTTCTAGGATCCTTTTGAGGATTTTCTTCTCATTTTTGACTCTCACAAGTTCCTAATTTATATCCTCAAATCTTTTCTTCACATCAAAAAATTTTCTGTTTTCTCCAATGTGCTCTTCTATGTGCTTTTAATCTCTTGGTGGTTTTGACTGGCACATATTGGAGACTCACTCTTTTATAAAACTATGTTTTGAGATAGAAGGGTGGATTTTTTTCTTTGCCACATTTCTTAAGTTCAGAGGGCTGCTTTTTAAATTGAACATAGTTCGAATTCAGAGCCCTAAGCTCCTTTGCATGTTTCTCCAGAGATATGAACACATTTTCCATGTGGTTAATGTGATTAATTAACCTGTCATTTTCTATCTTTCTCCTCCTTGGACATTCCTTTTCCCAATGTCCATTTTTTTTTGCAATAAGCACAGTGATGTAGTCCTAGAGGCTCCCTATTGCCATTTGCAAATGAATTGTACTGTCTTTGCCAAGAGTTTCTTGATCCCCATACCGGTGCTCCTACCAAAACTCAAACCCTTTTCTTAGACTCTCTTTCCCGGGTATCTCTGGTAACAAACAGCCTCTGGGCGACTACTTCCAAATTAGAATAAACTTTTCCCTAAAAAGCTTCTGACTTTTGAAGCTTTCTTCTAATATCTGGGGCTGTATGGGTAACAAAGGCCATATATAGGACTCTTTCATTCTCCAGGGCTTCAAGATCTGTGGGCCTATATGTCCTATAGGCTTCTGGAAGAAGTTTCAGAAAAGCATTAGGGTACTCACTGGGGAACTGTACCATCTCACCCATCTTAGATTGATGATTTGGCTTTTTAGCCACTGTGGCATCCCTGCTAACAGAACCTGGCAATAATAGGTAAGCACCTCCATTCCTCAATTGCTGTTAGTCTCAGCTTGGGTAAGTCTGTGGAAAGACTTGCTGGTTCAATATTGGGGCTACTCTCTGGTCGAAGGACCACCTTCAAGTCACCAAGCAGGATTCACTCCCTTTTCTACCAGGTGAAAAGTGCCTGTAAAATTTGCTGACCCTTATCCCAGATGTGCTTGTGTGTGAAAATTACTGTCTCTAATGAAGTAATGAGCCCCTTTTTTCTGAAAAGGATGGATTTTGCTGTTTCCAGTTATACAGGTCACTAGTTGTAAAGGGAACATATATTGGAAATGGGGCTTGCCCACCATCTACTCCAAGTTCCTGTCTCAAAGGTAATAAGGGTAACATACCACATTGTACCACTTCAGACTGGTACAAGTAACCACTTTTGGTATGGGAGGACAACATTAGAGGTGTTGATGGCAAAGAATAGGAGAGACAGTACATCAGTGCATCTTTCTCTGAGGAATTCTGTAAACCTGGAGGAGAATATGTTTTGGATATGACACCTTTAGGCCTTATTCTCCCATCCTGAGAAAAGGAGTAAACAGAGGTGCATACAGGACGCAGAACTATCAGCATACACAGACAGACCAATAGCCACAGACACCCCACATTCCCTACACCTCTCAATGTTGACCTCTACAGGAGGTCCCAGATGACAGAGAGAATGTCCCAGATTGTCTGTTGAGGAGGCCACAGACGATCTGTGAAGGATGTC
>NW_024871973.1:0-22479 GCF_019054845.1 Dipodomys spectabilis
TATAATTGTGATAAAAATTTAACACAGGGTTTATTAGTTTTTTGAATTACTTTAGTCCAAGAGCCAAAATGCTCTTCTACTGTCCGAATCCTTTCCCATGCTATGTCGTGTAACTGCTCATGGATCTCTTTCAGAGAGTTCACTTGCATATGAGCCTCCACATATTGTTCTGTTACACTCAACATGGGAAAGGTTATGACCTGTAGGCTGGGATTACTGCTCTGTGCATTTTGTCTAGACCTTTCAATACATAACTCAGTAAACCACATTTGCCATTGTAGGTATTTAGGTTTCTTAAGCAAGGCTCTACAAAGCATCTTCCAATCCTCAGGAGCAAAATTATTGTAATGTTGAGCAAGCCCATTAAGCAATTCCTTAACATAATGATACTGAGGTCCATACAATGTCACTGCCTTTTTAAGTTTACCAATATCATAAACAGCAACACCTTCATATCTGGCTGGTTGAGCTATACCATTCATACGGGGTGGTCGAATTACAGCATAAGAAAAAATAGGCATTTCATCATCAAACTCACTGTCGGAGTCCTCTGTTTCGTGAGGGAGTGACGCTGTAAAAATTGTATCAGCCAGCGGAGGAGCCGAAGCCTGCTTTACTTTCACTTTCTCAGGTTCTTCTTTCACTCTGCTAACTTCCAACTCCATATGTTGTAATTTTGATAAAATCAATTCCATTTGCTCAGACATTTTATTTACACTTTCAGTTTGCTCCTTTTCAGCCCATTTTTACCTCTAGTTTTTTCTCTGTTAATTGCAATGCATCCTTATCTATTGCGTCCTTAACCTCAGAGTCCAATTGTAAATCTACAATAGATGGGGTGGCCTCTTTCTTTAAGTCTGCTATTAATGTTTCCTCATTCAAAGCTTTAAAAAGGGTATGTAAAATAGCCCAAAATCTAATAGGACCAAAATCTAATCTCTTCCCCTTCTCTAACAGCTCTTTCTTCATTATTCTTTACTCGTTTACAATTATCAACATCTAATGTTCCTTTATCGGGGAACCAAGGATTCCATTCCCTAACTACATTAATACACATTTCTATGTCAAAAGAAGAAATATTTACACCATAGGCAGCAAGAAAATGTTTAAGCATATGTAAGTACGGAGTAGACTTAACTTGTCCCATCACCCTGTAATTAAAAGTACTTACCTGAATATCCCTTCCTGAATTCAACAATGCAGGGTCCTTGTTTGGGCGCCAATTGTCAATGTCTAGTTCATTGGGGTCCCTGGGTAAGGGTCAGGAAATCACCAGGACACAGGGGATGCAGAGTGCAAACAGCAATTGCCACTGCATGCTGTGCTTTATTGTTAGTAGGTATTTAAAGACAAGCAAGCATGATCTTTGCCAAGATTTGGTCAGAAGACATTCACACAAAAATTTCAACAGATACATTTTTACTTGACCTATGAGAAAATGTCTTGGTATATTATTATCTAAACTATTTAAGAGCAAGCTCAAACCACTTCACCAATCTCAGGAAAATGGTTGACCAGCTGTTCATCTATGCTTAAGCAAGCAGAAGAGCTACTTCCTCAGCTGCCAGAAGTCTGTGACATGTGTTTTGAGATAGGGAGAGAGAACATTTTCCCTCTCTAGCCCGGCGTGCTAAGAGCTTTCCTAATCCCAAACGCAGTCCTCAGATAATCCTGAGACTGGAGCCTGTATCATTCTGCCCCCTCAACATAGACACTGAGTCTTCACACTCTATGATTCATTTTTTAAGGCTTTTACACTTTCCATGAAATAGACCCTTTACATCTTTGGTTAGTTTAATTCCTAGATACTTTTCTATTGTGAATAGGGTTGTTTCCTTGATTTCCATTTCTGCTTGTATATTGTTGGTGTGCAGAAAGACGACTGATTTTTGTGGGTTAATTTTGTATCCTGCTACTTTGACAAATTGGTTTATAAGCTCTAAGAGTTTGGGGCTGAGCTTTAGGGATCATTAATTTATAAAATAATGCCATCTGAAAAAAAATAGATAGTTTGTCTTCTTCCTTTCCTGTGTGGATCCCTTTAATGTCTTCTTCTTGCCTTATTGCGCTGACTAAGAATTCCAGAATTATACTGAAGAAGAGTGGAGATATTGGGCATCCTTGCCTTTTTCCTGTTTTTAGGGGAATTGGTTGTAGTTTTTCCTCATTAAGTATAATATTGGCCTTTGATCTGCCGTGTAGGGCTTTTATGGTCTTTTCAAATGTCCCATATATTCCTATTTTTTTTCCAGAACTTTTAGCATGAATAAGTGCTGAATTTCATCAAAAACCTTTTCTGCATCAATGTTGATATTTATGTGGTTCTTGACCTTGGATCTGTTGATGTGATGGATTACATTTATTAACTTACATATGTTAAACCATCCCTGCATCTCTGGGATGGAGCCTACTTGGTTATAATGTATGGTATTTTTTGTGAGGTTTCTGGATTCTGTTGTCTGCAATTTTATTGAGGAGCTTTGCATCTGTCTTAATAAAAGAGATTGGTGTATAGTTCTTTTTTTGTTGAGTCTTTGCCTCGTTTGGGTGTGAAGGTGATATTGGCTTCATAGAATGAGTTTAGGATTACTCCCTCTGTTTCTATTTCTCTGAAGAGCTTGAGGAGTATGGGAATTAGTTCCTCTTTAAAGGCCATATAGAATTCTGTAGTGAATCCATCAGGTCCTGGTCTTTTACAGTTGGAAGACTTCTGATTACTTCTATTATCTCTTTGTAGGTTATTGACATGTTTAATTGATTTATTTCTTCTTGGTTCTGTTTGGGCAATTTTTTTTCAGGCAGGAAAAGAATTTATTTACCGAACTGCTGCCCCCACCATGCATGGTGGAGAAGCATGGCTGAAAAGGAAGGGGTGACCCACCTCTGGACCAGGACTTATCTAGGCCAAGAACAGGAGAAGGTGTGGCCAGGTGGGGGAAAGGTGTGGTCACACTGGATCCAGATGTGACCTCAGGGTCTGGTACCCTCTTAAGATCAGATGGGAGGCATGTGACCACAGGTGGCCCAGGATGTGACCTAAGAGGAGGGGAAAGTGACTGCTTCCAGGTCTGCCAGTTACCTATGTAACAGATACTGGGCTGAAACTTAGCCACGAGGGAGGAAGGTGTCCCTGTTCACACCTTATATTCCAGCCTTTTGATAATTATGAAAAAGGGCGAAGATTCTCTCTGGCTACTTCCTGTTTTCACGGGTGTCAACAGTAGGGGTAAAAGGCTGAGATATGGTCCCCTCTAGGAGAAGGCAGCAGGAAGCAGCTGTCACTTGGGCATTGAGTGCTTAGATGAAGTCTAGAGGAGACAAGTCTCTTGGATGAAGTCTGGAGAAGACTCGGGCATTGAGGGACTGAAAAAAATAATATAGAGCAAATAAATAACAAGAGGAAGGACTTGGGGCTGAAAATGTTGATACAAATGTCGCTAGCTATTTCTGACATCTGGTGACTAGGTAGAGAATAAGTCAAGTAACAAAGGCAAGAATATAAATTCCTTTCCAGTTGAAAGTTAGACAGGTATTGACATTAGATGGGCAGTCTTCTTACCTCTGTTGATCTCCCGGCTCTGGTTAATTTTTAAAGTGCAGGCACAAAATGGATGATGTGATAATATCTCCTCTTACTCCTTTCCATTTTTCCTTGTTCCCCAGACTGACTGAATCTAGGTGCTTGTTACTGGGATGGTTTGTCCCAGTTGGTATTCAAGGAGGTTTGAACTCAAGACCTGGGCACTGTCCCTGAGCACTTCTGCTCAAGACTAGCACTCTACCACTTTGAGTTATAGTACCACTGGCAGTGTTTGCTGGTTAGAGATAAGAGGCTTGAGCAAATGCTTCCTGCCTGGCTGATTGCAGGTTAGTTGGGAAATGGAGTCTGAGGGATTTTTCAGCCCGGCCTGGCTTTGAACTGCAATCTTTGCCACAAAAGCCCTTTGTTATTTCCAACTAAAGTAACAAGGAGATCAAATAGAATAAGTAGAGCTTACCTGGTCCTTATCAAGAATTGACCAAATATTCTGCAATGAAAAAACTCATTAGATGAGAGAATCTTAGGACACATATGCCCAATATTTTAGAATCATGTTGTCAGTACTAGAACACAACACAAAACAAAAAAGGCAAAACGCAAAACCTAAATTTTTTAACAACATTTTTTAGACATCTTTGCTAACAAATCACATCAGATGGTTGGGCCTCAGTTACCAGGGTCTGTGAAAAGATCAACTTGATAGCAAGGCACATTAGAATAGGTGGTTGGAGGAGTAGTAAGCTTGGTGGAGCGGAAAGGGTTGTGTGGGGCCAAACCCTTAATCAACCATGTGGCCAAGATGGTGAACTCAAGATGGCAAATTTCTGAAAAAAAAATGCAAAGAAAGCCTAAACAAAAAAATCAACCTTAGTTTGGCAAGCCTTTGAGAGGGAACCCAGAGGGGGTCCCTGGAACGCAGCCCATATTCCATTCTTCAGGACACAATCCAAAAAGTTGTAGAAAAGAAAGGGAGAGATATAGAAAGTTGGACATGAATAGCACAGAGCATAGAGAACCTGAAAGTAAACAGACTTCTGACCATGTACCATTGCAGAGGCAATAATCGTCTAAATCTGAGAACAGTATTAAAACATTAGGTGCTCTGGCTATCCAAAGAGCACAGGGGGCATATCAAAGGGGTTTCACGGCTCGGGCATGACTCACAGCACCCCAGTAAATGTGTAGGAGAGTCAGTCTGGTAAATGAAGAAGAGCTGACCAGGCAGAAGCAGCATCCCGACTTTCCACAGAGACCTCTAGAGAGAAATGGCCAAGCCCCACAAACCTAGCATCCTCAGCTTCATAGGTGACCAGCCTTTCGGCTAAAGGCCATACGAGCTATCTGTCATGGTGCCACATCTGCAGAGAGATTGACCAACAGAGAGCCATAGAGAGTAGTTTCACTCACCAGACTGGACAAGTAATGTGGATGTGGATGTGAAGGCCAGCAATGGTATTGGTTAAAAGTCTCAAGGCAGTTTGGTTCACAGAAAAGTGGTGGTTAAGAAATTCTAACATTTCTGACTCAAAAACCACATCCGAATCATGGCACCATATGTAAGGTATATGAAATAGGTAGGTTTCATTAGGAAGCCAATGAAGAGAACACCACATGCTATTCAGGCAGAAAAAGATGTTTGATTACCGAACTGCTACCCCCACAATACATGGTAGAGAAGCATGGCTGAAAAGGAAAGGGCAGAATAGAAATTTGAATTTCTGTAGAAATTTATCCCTCTCTGCTAGGTTTTCCTTCCTTTGTGATTAGAGTCTGGAATTACTTCTTTACGATTGTTTGGATATCTTGGATGTCTGTTGTAATTTTCCTGGGATATCTCTGATATTATTGATTTGGGTCTCCTCTCTTATTTTGTTAGTTACTCTTGCCAATGGTCCTTCAGTTTTATTGACTTTTTAAAAAAAACTTTTTATTTCATTAATTTTATTTATAATTTTCTTAGTCTCTACCTCATTAATTTCAGCTCTTATTTCAGTTATCTCTTTCTGTCTAGCAAATTTAGGTTCAAATTTTTCTTGTTTCTCTAGCAGTTTTAGTTGCATCATAAGATTGTTTACTTGATCTTTGTTTTCTTTTTTTCTTTTTTCTTTTTTTTTTTTGGAGGGTGGGGTCTGGTCATGGTGCCTGAACTCTGGGCCTGGGCGCTGTCCCTCAGCTCTTCAGCTCAAGGCTACCACTCTACCACTTGAACCACAATGCTACTTCTGGCTTTTTTTCTTTTTGCTTATGTGGTGCTGAGGAATCGAACACAGGGCCTCATGCATGCAAGGCAAGTATTCTACCACTGAGCCACTTTCCCAATCCGGTCTTTGTTTTCTTGATGTGTGCACTGAGAGCAATAAATTTGCTCCTCAGGACTGCTTTTGCTGTGTCCCATAGATTTCGTTGTGATGTTTCTTCATTTTCATTGAATTGTAGGAAGTTTTTAATTTCTTCTTTAATTTCTTCTGTGACCCATGTATTGGTCAACTGAGTTCTGTTTAATTTCCATGTGTTTAAGTTTTTTCTACTTTATGCCTTATTATTGAGAACTAGTTTGATTCCACTATGGTCAGATAGAATACAGGGTATTATATCGATTCTCTTGTATTTGCTTAAATTCCTTGTATGAACTAAGAAATGATCTATTTCAGAAAAAAATAGGGGGTTGGCAAGAATAAGACCTTGCTGGTGTGAATGCCTGTAATTCTAAATATTCAGGAGGCTCAGATATGTGTATTCAGGTTCAAAGCCAGTCCAGGCAGGAAAGTTCATGAGACTTTTCTGGGGTTGTTCAGGACCACACCCTGCCTCAAGTCTGGGGTTGTTCACCCCCTTTGCCATCATTGGCCTGGCTGGGCTGCTTATGAAAACCAGTATGGAGAAGCGCTGCACCCCACTATGGGTCCGGAGTTGTTCGCTGCTGCTGTTGATGCCGCTGCTGCTGCCACAGCTGTTGCCACTGCCTTAGCTGCTGCCACTGCTCCAAGATCAGCTGGGCCACTTATGCAAGCCAGGCACCCCACCACCAGTCAGGTGTTAACCACTGCTGCTACCTCAGGCTAGACTGGGCTCCTTATGCGGACCAGTATGGAGAGGCACAAACCGTCATGGATCTGGAGTTGTTCAATGCAGCTGTCCCTGCCCGATTCACTGCTGCCGCCCCGGGCTGGTCTGGGCTGTTCCTGTGGGTTAGTGTCAAGAGGCATTGTGCCCAGAGTCTGGGTGGTTTGCCACCACTGCCAGCTGCCGCTGCTTCTCCAGGTTAGGCTAGGCTGTTTAAACCACCAGGACAGTTGAGCCACGCTGCCAGTCTTGGGTCATTTGCCACTGCTGACAGCTGCTGCTGCTCCTGACTGGATTGGGCTGCTTGTACCAGCCAGGAAGAGGTGCTATGCCAGCAGGGAGGGTGAGGCGAGTTTTCGTGCTGGCTCTGCCTTCTGAGATTTCTGCTTGTATTCTCTAGGTTGGCACCACCTCTTGGCAGTCTTCTGAGAGCCTTGGGATGCTTGTGAGTGTGTGGTCCACAGACAGTCCAGAGCCTGGCCACTTAAGGAGCCGGGCATGAAACCCCACCAATTAAGCTGCTTAGTGTGGAGCCCCATCACCAACAACGGGTGGAGGAAGGGTCTTCCCACTTTACTGTCTGTGTAGGTTTTTCCCTTTTCTTTTTTCACTTCCTGTATCTCTCTGAGTAATTGCCTTTTTTGTGGGTCATTTCGAGAAACAGAGCATTGAAATCCAAACTCTGTATTTGGTTGGAGAGAGCTGAGGTGTTTCCCTGCTGTTCCATCACCATCTTGGCCCCTCCCTTTCAGGTGGAGTTTTTCTTAGGTGGCCAGTGGGCCTTGATTACCAAAGGATAGGTACATAAAAGAATATGTTTTAATGCCTGCAGTCTGTAGTTAGACATTTCTGTTAATATAACCTTCCCAAGTTTAGGAACCAAAGGGGGTGGTCTACACTAAAGTATTTCAACGGGATTAAATCCTTTAACATAGAAGCTACATCTTGCTCAAAGGAGAGCAAAGTGGAGGAGGCTTACGTAGCCATGACCAGTATCTGTATTTAATTTAGTTAGTTTTCTTTAAGGTCATATTCATTCTTTCTAGTGCCTTGAACTCTAAGGTCTATAAATGGATTGTAACTTCCAATTTATTCCTAGGGTGTTAGTTAATAATTAAGAACTTGGACCATGAATGCAGGGCCATCTTTGGACCCCAAATCTAAGGGTAAGCCAAATCAAGGAATTAGTACACACCTCAGCTCAGCCTGAAAAATTGTCCACTATTACTAACAGATACCAATAGCCATACTTTCCAGGCTTTACATCTGTGGAGTCCACTTTCCCAAATTCATGATCTGAGGTTCTTCATATATGAATTCTTTCCATAGGTTCCAGCTTTTCAGCATTTACCTGATGGAAATTACCTACACACATTACAAAGAATTGTCAGGCTGAGGCCCCACTGGTTTCAGAAGTTTTAGGCAGTGGCCTCACTCAATTTACCTGGGTGCAAATATCTATATGTAAACTGACAGAAAGCTTGAGCCTGTATGTTATTTTCACAAGTTCAGTATCAACATTTGCACACTTATTACTATTGTGTTCACTTCTTCTTTTAATCTTAACAACTAGTAGCTCTAGAGAACCAACTGGTTTTAGAGTGGTCTCCCAAGCTACGTGATCAGCTCAGATGTTTCCCTGTATCTTAGGGTCTCTAGTTTCTTTACTTCCTGTATTGTACTCTGAATCTTGGAGTCTTCTTCCATTTTATTCTCCTCCTTTTCTCTCAAACTTGCTTTCGTGATCCCACTCTAGTTCTCAATGTGCTCCTTAACCTGCAAGTGTTTTGGCAGGGTCACAGGAGAGTTCTTTGACTAGCCAACTGCTGCTCCTTCTCACAACACCTTTGCTTGCTCTTCAGCTCCTACCTTAAGTTCACAAAGGTGCTATTGAGAAGTAATTTTTCCCACCTCCACCTGTTCCATTGGGACATGAAGTTTCTGCATTACATTTATGGTGAAGATCTCAGCAGTCTTTTTGGCTTTTTATTCTAGTAGTCTTTCTTTCTAGTTTTCCACTTTAGTGTATTTTTGTGACAGATCTTCCAACTGTTTGTTTAGCTCTTCTGTTTTTGTTCCTAATGCTCTTTTCCTTTCCCCGGCACTCTCTGTCAGAGCATGTGGTCCTTTAACTCTTTCTGAATAGTACCAATCTCTTTCTTGAGCCTGATATTTTCCAGTTCACTTTTCCTGGCCTCCTCTTCTATGACACAGTACTTCCCCGTCTTCTCTGCTAACTACTCTTTCCTTCTTTCTCTGTTGCTTTGAATTTCTGGTGACACTCTTCAAAGCTTATAATCAACATGTACTTCAGCCTAATACATTCTTATATCAGGTCCAGCTCCTTTGTCATGGCGATGGTTTCTTAATGCAGCATTAGGATCTCTTCTTGGCCTCACTTGTGGTTAGCAAGGATGGCAGCATTGCTGTCCTGTGCTTGTTTGCCTCTGACCTGTGGTCCCCTAATTTGCCTCATGCTCACCCAGGCTAATGTACTTGAATTTCATTTGATTTTGAGTGTTTTCTAGGTTCTTTTTGAGGATTTTCTTCTCCTTTTTGACTCGCACAATTTCTTAATTTATATCTTTAAATCTTTTCTTCATGTCAAATAATTTTCTCTGTTTTCTCCAATGTGCTCTTCTATGTGCTTTTAATCTCTTGGTGGGTTTTGAATGGTATATATTGGAGACTCAGTCTTTTATAAGACTATGTTTTGAGATAGAATGGTGGAATTTTTTCTATGCCACATTTCTTAACTTCAAAGGGCTGCTTTTTAAATTAAACATAGTTGGAATTCAGAGCCCCAAGCTCCTTTGCATGTTTCTCCAGATATATGAACACATTTTCCAGGTGGTTAATGTGATTAATTAACCTGTCATTTTCTATCTTTCTCCTCCTTGGGCATTCCTTTTCCCAATGTCTATTTTGGTTGCAATAAGCACACTGATGTAGTCCTAGAGGTTCCCTATTGCCATTTGCAAATGAATTGTACTGTCTTTGCCAAGGGTTTCTTGATCCCTATTCTGGTGTTCCTACCAAAACTCAAACCCTTTTCTTAGACTCTTTTTCCCGGGTATCTCTGTTAACAAACACCCTCTGGGCGACTAATTCCAAAGTAGAATAAACTTTTCCCTCAAAACCTTCTGACTTTTGAAGCTTTATTCTAATATTTGGGGCTGTCTGGGTAACAAATGCCATATTTAGGAGGACTCTTTCATTCTCCAGGGCTTCAAGATCTATAGGCCTATACATCCTATAGGCTTCTGGGAGAAGTTTCAGAAAAGCATTAGGGTACTCACTGGGGAACTGTAAAATCTCACCCACCTTAAATTGATGATTTGGCTTTTTAGCCACTGCGGTATCCCTGCTAACAGAACCTGGCAATAATAGGTAAGCACCTCCATACCTCAATTGCTGTTAGTCTCAGCTTGGGTAAGTCTGTGCAAAGACTTGCTGGTTCAATAGTGGGGCTACTCTCTGGTCGAAGGACCACCTTCAAGTCACCAAGCAGGATTCACTCCCTTTTCTACCAGGTGAAAAGTGACTGTAAAATTTGCTGATACTCATCCCAGATGTGCTTGTGTTTAAAAATTACTGTCTCTAACGAAGTAATGAGCCCCTTTTTTCTGAAAAGCATGGATTTTGCTGTTTCCAGTTATACAGGTCACTAGTTGTAAAGGGAACATATATTAGAAATGGGGCTTGCCCACCATCTCCTCCATGTTCCTGTCTCAAAGGTAATAAGGGTAACATACCACATTGCACCACCTCAGATTGGTACAAGTAACCACTTTTGGTATGGGAGGACTTAACATTAGAGGTGATGATGGCAAAGAATAGGAGAGAGAGTACATCAGTGCATCTTCCTCTGAGGAATTCTCTAAACCTGGAGGAGAATATGTTTTGGATATGACACCTTTAGGCCTTGTTCTCCCATCCTGAGAAAAAGAGTAAACAGAGGTGCATACAGGACACAGAACTATCAGCATACATACACAGACCAATAGCCACAGACAACCCACATCTCCCATGCCTCTCAGTGTTGACCTCTACGGGAGGTCCCAGATGACAGAGAGAATGTCCCAGATTGTCTCTTGAGGAGGCCACAGATGATCTTTGGAGGATGTCACATATGTCATTCCTAGAAGGCCCTAAAAGACCTCTCATGGAGGTTTCAAATGGCTTCCCAAGGAAGTGTTAGATGACCTCCAAGGGATGTCCCAGATGTCCTCTCAATGTGGCTGAGATTACCTCTCGAGTAGCTCCCAGATGGCCACTCACAGAGGCCACATATGAACTTCAGAAGAGGTTCCAGATAACCCTCTTGTGAAAGCCACAGATTACATCCAGAGAAGGTCCTATATGGCTCCTCAAGGAAGTCACAGATGATGTCCGAAGATAGTCATACATTTCTCATCAAGGTAACCCGAGATGACCACCCAAAGAAGCTCCAGATGACCTCAGGAGGTGGTCCTAGATTGCCTCATAACGAAGCCCCAATGACTACTTTTGAAGAGGTCTCAGGTGGCCTCCTGAAGAAGCCCCAGATGACCTCTGGAGAAAGTCCAAGATAGCCCCTGGAGAAGGCCCCAGATGAACTCCAGAGTAGATCTCAGACGGCTTCTTAAGGAAGTCACAGATGTACTCTTGATGAGGTTCCAGATGGCTTTCTTTGGAAGCCCTACACAGCCTCTCAAAGAGTTCCCAGATGGCTTCCCAAGGAAGCCACACTTGACCTCTAGAGGGGGTCCTCAAAACAGGCTGGCAAGCTTGCCCAGACGTAGCCTTAGAGGTTCCTAAATGACTTTTTTCCCTGTTGGTCCTCTGGAGACAAACACTCGAGGTAAACTCTCAACCCTGAGTGCTGACACTCTCTCCTATGGGGATTTTTCTCTGGGGCCAAGGCCTGTTGCCATCCAAATGGATTATGTCAATGTGGTCTCTAAAAATTAGGACCTTTATAGTTCAAGAGAATCCATCGAGACACAGTTAATATAATAAATGTTCTCCAAACCATCAACCCCCAAAATTATGATATCGAGAGCTCCAAACATCAAAGGGCAAGCCTTTTTCTCCCCTTCCTTTGTCTCTCCTTCACAGTCCTATACTTTCTTCGAGGTCTTTCCCTTTATCTCTTCTACCAGTTCTTTCTTCTCTTCAGGCCTCTCCACTCTCCACAGGCCTGAACTGCTTTGCCTGGGTCGTCATTTGCCATTCTTCACCTCCTGCTCTCCCTCAACATCCTCTCCTCCGAGGTCTTTCCCCTTATGCTATCATACCACTTTTTTCCTTCCAGGGCTTTTCCCTTTTTCTCTCCACTTCTATTGAAGTCTGTACCCCTTCTCCACTCCAACTGCCTAACATTTTTCAACTGTCACATCCCAAACTGCCCACAGCCCAATAAATTCTTAACAGCTCAACACATGGAGATTAATGCACCAGCACCTCCCACCCTATGCCCCACCTTCTTTGGTGGCATACTTTGTCCTCTCCAGCTTGCCAGGAGATGGGGCCACGCTGATTATTGGACCCTATGTATTATTGGGACCCTGCTGATTATTACAGTATCTTCCTTGTGAACTGGTAGCAACTGAAATTGGAAATTTGATTGTGATATTACAAACTCGTTGTGACATCACAAACACATTTTGACATCATCACCACCACGACATCAGAAAGCAATTGTGACCACATTGTCATTGTTACATCATGATTCCATTGTGAAATCTCAAATCTATTATGACCTCCTAACTCCTTTGAAAAATGCCCTTTGTGTATCCATATCCTTGTTGTTAAGTAATGACAATTGAGATCAGACATGCCACTATAACATCAAAAAGTGTTTGTGACATCCTCAACAGTGTCACATCACTTTTTCATTATGGAAACATCAGCTCATTGTGACATCACCAAACTCAATGACATATTGCATTATGACAACAATTCTCATTATAACATCATAGAGATATTGTGAATGCCTATTCTGTGATTCTGTGGTATGAGAATTGATATGAGAAAGGCACTTTTGTGCCTACATAACCATTTTGACATCATAATCACTTTGTGACATCACAGTGCCATTGTGCTATCACTAACACAATGTGACAACACAAACTTCTCCTGTCCTCATAACTTTTGTGACATGCTGACATTGTGATATCTTAGACCTTTTGCCCTCAGAATTTGTTTTCAACCTCATATTTCATGTGTTACATGAGATACCAGAAATCCACTGTGACATCATGACCATTGTGATTATCACACTGACAGATGTCATGATCATCGTGTAATATTATGACTTCACAAATTTTGATGTCACAGTTAGTTTCTGATGCCATACAGATAAGGAGTAATCGTAGATCTATGATGTCATAATTGGTTGGTGATATCCAAATGATAAAAAGAATCCCATTTGTCATGAAATCACAGAGAATAAGAGTTCACAAACAGACTGAGGTATCTCCAAAGGCAGGTGTTGTCACAAATGTCCTAAGAGGCTTGTGATGTCACAGTGTGACACAATATTCATGATATCTGTCAGTATGATGTCATAATGATCATGATGTCACAGTGGATTTATGATGTCACATATCATAACTGAAATATTATAAGGTTTAAAGCAGATTACAAGCTTATAAAGGGCCTAAGATACCACAATTGCAGCACATCTCAAGACTTATGAGGACAGGGCAGATTTGTGATGCCACGGTGTGTTAGTGATATCACCATGGCACTGTGATGTCACAAAGTGATTATGATGCCATATATTTATGAGATCACGATGGTTTTCTGATATCAACCCACATGCCACATTTGAAATAGAATGAAATAAGAGAATAGGCATTTACAATGTGTCTATAACATCACAATGACAATATAATGTCATAATGCTATGAGGTCATTGTAAATTGGTGACGTTGCAAGGAAGTAATGATGTCATAATGAATATGTGGTGATGGGGTCACAAAGGGTTTGTGATGTTACAACGGCATATATGAATTCAATTGTCATGTGTTCACAATGAGGATATGGGTACACGTATGGACTGTGATGTCACAAATGCCATGTGTGTTTTCAGAGGTACTTAGGAGTCATGATAGCTTTATGATACACAGTTGTGATGAGGTCACTATGGGTTTTTGATATCATGATGATTTTGTAATATCTCAAACACATGTCCCAATTCAATTGCTAGTATTTCACAATGTGCATAAAGTTCACAAAAGGGGCTTGAAGTCCTAATGGACATGGATTTTTAAAAATGTTATGAGGTCATATTAGGTTTGTGAATACACAATAGGACAGTGATATCACCATGGCAATATAAACTCACTACATCATTTCAAAATATTCTTTTGGGGTCGCAATTAGTTGATGATGCCACATTCGTGATGAAGTCACAAAAGATCGGTGATGTCACAATGTGTTGGGCATGTCACAATTACATGATGGTTCTCAATTGTCTTTAACTTAAAATGAGTATATGAATTCACAAAGGTACTGTGGCTTCTCCAAAAGTATGTGTTGTCACACATATATTGAAATCCTAAAAGGTTTGTGATGTCATAATTTGGCACAATGGTTATGACATCTGGCAGTGTGATCTCACCATGGTCATGATGTCACGGGGAATTTGTGATATCAAATGTCATATGTGAAATCTAATGAGGTCGACAACAGATTATGAGGACAAAAAGGCCTAAGGTATCAGAATTGCAGCATGTCACAAAAGATGATGACAGGATAGGTTTGTGATGTCACGGTGGGTTTGTGATATTACAATGGCAACATGATGTACAAAGGGATTGTGATGTCACAATGGTTATGAGTTCATGATTTGTTTATGATATCAACCTACAGGCCACATTTGAAATAGAATGAAATCAGAAAAGGCATTCATACTGTGTCTATGATGTCACAATGACAATGTGAAGTTCTAATTCTATCATATCATTTTCGTTTTGTGCTTTCACAATGAGCAGATGGTGTCAAAACTTCAATGTGATGTCACAATTGTGATGATCTCACAAATTGTTTTTGATGTTAAAAATGTCATGTATGATTCTCAATTGTTACTATTTCACAGTGGGGATTTGGGTGCACACAGGGACTGTGATGCCACAAAGCTATGTATTTTTTTTCAAAGGTTATAAGAGGTCATAATAGATTTGGGATGTCACAGTGTGATCCTAGTGTCAAAACAACAATGTGATTTCACAATGGGTTTGTAATGTCACAGTGGTGATGAGGTCACAATGGGTTAGTTATGTCACAAGTTGTAATATCACAATTATTTGTCCAATTTCAATTGCTCCTAGTTCACCATGAGGACATTGTAATAACCAGCAGTGCCCCTATAATCCACGGGAACAGATAGTTATCATGGCCTCCTGGTCTAGACCACCAGAGAGGGGAGTGCCTGCCACTGGAGGGGGAAGGACATGCTGCTGAAGGAGATCGAATGTCAAGCCCCACATGGTGAACTGCCAAGAAGTGATTTGGCATGGACATTTGGGAAGTTATGTTTGAAAACTCTTATGCAGGAAATATATTCCAGTGGGGGAAGGGTACAGCCTATATATAAGATGCATGTTCAGAGCAACAGAAGGGGAGAGAAAAAGGAGAAAGTCCTGGAAGGAAAGAAGTGATGAGACTACAGGAGGGTAAAGAACTGGGAGGAGAGGAAATTGAGGGAGAGCAGGTGGTGAAGGATGGCAACTGGCCACCTGGGTAGGGCAGGGCAGGTCTGTCAAGAATAGAGCAGCCTGAAGAGAAGAAGGGAATGGTTGAAGGAAAAACTGAAAAGACCTGAAAGATAGGACAGGTCTGGATAGAAGTAGGATGAAGAGAAAGGAAAAAGCCTTGTCCTTTGAAGTGTAGAGCTTTGGAGTTCATTATGTTGGGGGCTGGTTGTTTGCAGACCAGTTAACAATGGCTGGGTTGATCTTGAGAGGTCTGAGGATTCGTGGTTGAGGCTGCATTTAGCTCTGGGCATCCAGCTCAGGTCAAGGTAGTCGCTTATTACAAAATTTGTAAGGTCAAGACAGGTTTGTGATGTTACATTGCATTAATAATATCACAATGTCAACATGAGTTCACAAAGGGATTTAACGTCACAATGGTGATGTGGTCACAATAGGTTTCTGAAATCAACCTATATGCCACATTTGAGATAGAATGAAATCACAGAATAGGCAATCACATTGTCTCTATGACCTCACAATGAAAATGTGATGTCATAATGCTATGAGGTCATTGTCATTTTGATATGTCACAATGGGCAGTTGGTATCATAACAACGTGATCTCACTCGAGATGATGTCACAAAGCATTTGTAATGGTACAATGGGATGCCTGATGTCAGTTGTCCTTTGTTCACAATGAAGACATGGTTACCCAAAGGGACTGTGATGTCACAAACACCTTGTGCTTTTTCAAAGGTGCTAAGAGGTCACAACAGGTTTGGGATGTCACAAGGTGATCATGATATCACTGTGGTAAGGTGATGTCACAAAGGGTTTGTGATATCACTTTGGTGATAAGGTCACACATGGATAGTGATGTCACAATGAATTTGTGATATCACCATTATATGTCCAATTTCATTCTACTAGATCACAAGATACGAGTTCACATAAGGAGCTAGAAACCAGAAAGGCCATGAATTTTGTAAAGTACTAGGAAATAATAGATTGGTGAAAATGCAATGGTGAAAATCCCATTGACAATGTGATGTTACCATTACATGAGATAGTATTTTTTTGAAGTCACAAACAGTTGGTGATGCCATACAGTTGAGGAGGTCACATAGATTTGCGATTTCACAATGGGATGGTGATCTCACAGTCTCATGCCAGATCTCTAATTGACAATGAATATATAAGTTCACAAGTGTTAATGGTCTCTCCAAAGGAATATATTGGCACAAGTTTAATGAGTTTTAACAGGATTGTGTCATAATGCCACTCAGTGGTCATGACATCTGGCAGTGTGATGTCACAATGGTCATGATGTCACAGTGGATTTATGATATCACTTGTCATACCTGAAGTATTATAAGTTAAACAATTCATGAACTCAGAGAAGCCAAAGATAACACACTGGAATCATGTCAAAAAATTATGAGGATAGGGCAGTTTTATGATGTCACAGTGGGTTAGTGATATCATAATGCCAATATGGTGTCATAAAGGTATTGTGATATCATAATGGTTAGTGGTCACAATGCATTTCTTTTTTTTTTCTTTTTGAGTCCGTTCGTGGGGCCTGAACTCTGGGCCTGGGCGCTGTCCCTCAGCTCTCAGCTCAAGGCTGGCGCTCTACCACTTAAGCCACAGCGCCACTTCTGTTTTTTTCTTTTTGCTTATGTGGTGCTGCGGAATCGAACCCAGGGTCTTGAGCATGCAAGGCAAACGCTCTACCACTGAGCCACCTTCCCAGCCCTCACAATGTATTTCTGATATCAACTCACCTGCCACATTTGATATAGAATGAAATCACAGAATAGGCATTCCAAGGTATCTGTAACATCACAATGACATTGTGATGTCATAATGCTGCGATGTCAATGTTGTTTTATTATGTCACAATGGGCTGATGTTGTCATAATGACAATGTGATGTTACACTGGTAATGATGTCACAAAGGTTTTGAGATCTCAATTGTCATTAGCTCAAAGTGATATGGGTACACAAAGGTCTGTGATGTCACAAAGGGCATGCTTTTTTCAATGCTTTTGAGATCACAGTAAGTTTGAGACATCACAATGTGATCATGGTGGCACAATGGCAATGTGATATCACAATGAGTTTGTGATGTCACCGTGGTGATGAGGTCACAATGGGATAGTGATGTCTCATCAAGTTTGTTATATAACAGTGACATATACAACTTCAATTTCTTCTAATTCACTATGAGGATACTGTAATAACCAGTGGGGACAGAATTATCTGTGGGAGCTGATTATCATTTTAAATTCTTGGCCTGCCCCCCCGGAGAGTGTGGGGAATGCTGCCAAAGGTGGAGGTGTCTAACCTCACATGGTGAGCTGTCAAGAAGTGATTGAACATTGGGCAGTGTGGGAAGTGATGGTTGAAAACTGTTAGGCAGGAGACCCGTTTGAGTGAGGAGGGTTACAACCTATATATAGGTCGCATTTTCAGAGCACTGGAAGGGGAGATAAAAATGGGAGCTCCTGGATGGAAGAAAGTGGTGGGACAGCAGGAAGGAAAAAATCTGAGAAGAGAGGAAGTTGAAGGAGAGCAGAAGGTTGGCAAGTTGTCACTGGCACAGAGAAGGGCAGGCCTGTGTAGAGTGGAGTGGCCTGAACAGAAGAAGGAAGTGGTGGAAGGGAAAAAGGGAAAGACCAGGAAGGAAGGACAGGTCTGTGGCGAAGGAGGGAGGAATGGAAAAGTAAAATGCCTTGCCCATTGAAGTTTGGAGCTTTGGAGATGATAATTTTTTGGATGTTGGTTTGCAGACCAATTAAGAAAGGGTGCCCATTGGAGGTCTGAGGTTTGGTGGTTACGGTTGCTCTTGGACCTGGGTATCAAGTCCAGGGTAAGGTAATCAGTCCCCTTTCTAGTGTAAATTGGTTTATTATATTAAATGTGACTCAATGGTTTTTCTCCTTGCCTTAGAGGTCATAAGTACAGGAGTTCACAGAAAGAGCTTGAAGTCTCAAAGGCCATGAATTTTCTAAGAAGTGATGTGGCCATAATAGGTTTGTAAAAACACAATGGGACAGTGATATCACGCTGGCAATACCACAATGTCATGTCAATGCTTTAAGACCACAATTAGTTGTTGATGCCATTGTCATCATGAGGTTACAATAAGTTTGTGATGTCACAATGGGTTCATGATGTCAGAGTGGCAAGGCAGTTCTCAATTGTCATTAATTGGCAATGAATATATGAGTTCAAAAAGGGACTGTAATTCTCCAAAAGCATGTGTTGTCACAAATGTGATGCCATTCTAACAGTTCTGTGATATCACAATGTGACACAATGGTCATGACCTCTGGCAGTATGATGTCACAGGGGATTTCTGATATCACATGTCATACCAGAAATATGAAATTGAAAACAGATTGTGAGCTCGCAAAGAGCCTAATATATGACAATGGCAACATGTCACTAAACTTATAAGGACAGGACTGGTTTGTGATGGCACAGTAGGTTAATGATATCACAATGCCAATGTGATGTCACAAAGGATTGTGATATCAGAATGGTTATATGGTCAAAATGGGTTTCAGAAATAGAATGAATTCCTAGAATAGGCCTTCACACTGTTACATCTATGATGTAACAATGTCACTGTGATTTATAATGCTATGATGCCATTATCTTTTGGTGATGTCACAATGAGCTGATGGTGTCATAATAACAATTTGATGTCACTGCTGATTTATAATGCTACAATGGTTATTAGGTCACATTATGTTTCTGATATCAACACACATGTCAAATTTGAAATACAATGAAAAAGTTGGGCGCTGGTGGCTCACACCTGTAATCCTAGCTACTCAGGAGGCTGTGATCTGAAGATAACAGTTCAAAGCAAGCTAAAGCAGGAAAGTCCATGAGACTCTTATATCCAATAAAAACCACTAGAAAACCAGAAGTGGCGCTGTGGCTCAAGCGATAGAATGCTCACCTAGAGCTGAAGAGCAGGGAGTGCACCCCAGCTCAGATTTCAAGCTCCACGAACCACGACCCACACACACACACACAAAAAGATTAAAAATAGACATTCACATTCTGTCTATAACATCACAATGAAAATGTGTCCTCTTATCACTGTAGTTTTGTGATGTCAAAAGTAGTTGATGCTGTCATAATGAGAATGTTATATCACATTGGTGATGTCACAAAGGGTTCGTTATGTTACAATGGCATGTCTGATATCAATTGTCAGTTCATAATGAGGGTATAGTTACACAAAGGGACTGTGATGTCACAAAGGATATGTGTTTTTTCAAAGGTGCTAAGAGGTTCTAATAGGTTTGGGATGTCACAATGTGATAGTGATGTCAAATGACAATGAAAGCTCACAATAGGTTTGTGATGTCACATTGGTGATGAAATCAAATAGTTTTGTGAAGTCACATCTCATAATCACATGTCCAATTTCAGTTGCAACTATTTCACAATGAGGATATGAGTTCACAGAAGAAGAATGAAATATAAAAGGCCATGAATTTTCTAAAATGCTATGAAGACATACTAGATTTTTGAAAAAACAATGGAACAGTGATATCACAATGGTAATGGATGTTGCAATATGATGACAATATAGTTTTGATATCACAATTGGTGAGGCCACACTGGTGATGAATTTACAAGAGGTGTGTGAGGTCACAATAGGTTGGTGCTATCAAAATGACACATATGATCTCAATTGTCATTAACTCTCAGTGAGTATATGAGCTCACAAAGGGACTGTGATGTCTCCAAAGGCATGCGTTGTCTCAAAAGTGATGCAGTCCTAACAGGTGTGTGTTGTCAGGATGTGACAAAATACTCATAACATCTATCAGTGTGATGTCACCATGATCTAGATGTCAACTGAATTCAGGTATCACATTTCGTTCCTGGATTGGGTATGAGAGGATTGCAATTTCACAGTGGGTTAGTGATATCACAATGGAAATGTGGGATCACAAAGGGATTGTGCTACCACAATGGCTATTAGAACACAATGTGTTTCTACTATAATAGGTTTGTGTTGTCACAATTGGTTGGAAATGTCACCATGCCATGCCAGATCTCAAATGTCATTAATTCACAATGAAGATATGAGTTCACAAAGGGACTATGTTGTCTCCAAAGTCATGTATTGGCACAAATGTGATGAAGTCCTAACAGATTTGTGAGTTCACAATATGATACCGATACCATGGTCTTGATATCTATCAATGTGATGTCACAATATTCATGATGTCAGAGTCAATTTCAAATATCATATATCATACCAGAATTATTATGAGTTTGAAAACATTATAAGCTTACTAAAGGCAGCATATCACACAAGTTATGATTAAAAACTCAAGGTCTTTGGAGCTTAAATTTCTTTCTTCGAAACTGTTTCCTCATTGTGAACTAGTAGAAATTGAAATTACACATGTCATTGTGATATTACAAACTCATAGTGACATCACAAATTCATTTGGTCTCATCACCACTGTGACAACACAAACCCATTGTGACATCACCTTGCTGTTGTGCCTTTGCAATCACATTGTGACATCACAAAGCTATTGTGAACTCTTAGCATCTTTATAAAACACATGACTTCTGTGGCATCACAGACCCTTTGTGTACCCATATCCTCATAGTGAACTAATGAAAATTGTGATCCCACATAGCATTGTACCATCACAAATACTTTGAGCAATAATTATGACTGTGAAATCACATTTTCATCATGACATCTTCATCTCATTGTGACATCACCAAACCCCAATGACACCATATCATTTTTTCTTTTTATTTTCTTCTCTGTTATTTATTGTAAGTATACAGAGGGATTGCAGTTACATTAGCGAGGTAATGAGTACATATCCTATCAAACATTGCTGCCTTGACATTATATTGTCATTTGGATGTCATAGACCCATTGTGAATGCCTATTCTTTGATTTCATTCAATTTCAAATGTGCCATGTGAGTTGATATCAGAAACCATTGTGAACTCATAACCTTTGTGACATCAAATTTCTTTGTCACAGAACATTGCTTTTGTTATATCACTAATCCACTGTGACATCAAATACCTCTCCTGTCCTCATAATTTTTGTGACATGCCATTGTGATATCTTAGGCCCTTTGTGAGTTGAAATACTGTGTTCGACCTCATATTTCAGATATGACATGAGATATCTAAAATCCAGTGTAACATCATGATATCACAGCACTGGACATCATAACCATTGTGTCACTTTGGACATCTCAGACTTGTAAGTTCTTCACCTTTTTGATTACATATACGTTGGTGCCATCAGAATCCCTTCCCAAACTCATATATGTATGATTAGTTAATGACACTTGAGATCCTACATGCCATTGTGACATCACCAACCCCTTGGGACATCTCAAATCTATTGAGACCCCTTATCCGTATGGCGTCACCAATTGTGACCTCAAAACATTATTATAACATGATGTTAAGACATTACATTGTCATTATAAAATCACTGTCCTATTGGGTTTTCACATGCTATGACCTCATTCTATGAAGCTTCTTCTATCACCTGGTATCCTCACATTGAATTATGAGTAATTGGAATTGGATATATCATTCTGATATTATAAATAAACTGACATCACAAGACTTTTGTGACCTCATCACCACTGTGACATCAAAAACCCAATAAGACATCTCATTTTCATTGTGACATCTCATTCCCATTGTGACATTATGGATCACATTTTGCCATACAAACCTATTATGACTTCTTACCACCTTTGAAAACACACGTGACCTCTGTGACATCACAGAACTTTTTTGTATCCATATCCTCATGGGGAACTAATGACAACTGACATCAGACATACCATTGAAACATAACAAATCTTTTCTGACATCATCATAATTGTGAAATCATGTTGCCATTATGACACCATCAGCTAATTTTCACATGTAAAACTACAATGACATCATAGCATTGTAACATCACATTGCCATTCTGATGTCATATACACGTTGTGTTTGCCTATTATGTTATTTGATTCTATTTCTAATGTGGCATGTTGGTTGATATCAGAAACCCATTGTGAGTTCATGACCATTGTGATATCACGGTGCCTTAGTAGCATCACGTTGCCTTTGTTATGTCACATTTCCAAATTGATGTCACAAAGGGATTTTGAT